>NW_010333704.1:70688-78973 GCF_000700745.2 Antrostomus carolinensis
TAGCGTGCCCAAGAACCTGTCCCAATGCTTTCATCCCTGACTGTTTTGAAACTATTTGAAGGAGTCTGAGCAAAAAATACAGTAGTTACCCAAATATGAATCTGATGAGCGAACCTAGTGCTTTAAAACACTTCTGTGATTATCGCCAGTGAATGCAGTTTTTGTCCTGCTGCTTGCAGGCTGCCATTCATTTGCATACATCTGCTTTATTATACACAGAATGCCTTGGTGTGTTGGATTGTTTTCTGTTTGGTTTTTTGTTTTTGGTTTTTTTTCCCCGTTTTTCTTCTGGTGTGCTCACTGTTTCCAGATCATTTGTGAGTTTAAAATAACAGTAGCTTCATAGCACATAAATATAGGTTTAAAGGCTAGTTTAGTCTAAAGGACTGATGAAATTTGTCAAGATGGAAGGAGTACAAAAGGGTATATATTGGATAAACCTATTAAGCAGAGAGTAGGAGTTACACCACTTATGGTCAGCTTCAAAACCCAGTTTAATCCCCTACTTTAAAAAATAGCCATTCTGAAGTGTAGTAAAAAGATCTTCCCTTTTTTTTGGCAAAGTAATTTAGTAATGTTTCTGTAGTCCTAAGGACAGCAAAGCATTCTGTGTAGAATGAAGCAAAACGTGCAGTAGAAAATCAACACACGATAAAGAAGTGGATTCACAAGGGAGAGCCTTTTCCCACAGAATCTGCCCAGCCACAGAAAATGAGAGCTTAAATACTCAGAGCATACCTAGGGCTCATTAACACACACTGCTAAGCTTTATACTATGCAAAAATGAATTACTGCTTTATTGGGACACCCTAGATTATGTAACTGCACCTTAATGGAAATAAAATAGAGCATATGATTTTCACTGTTGCCATTAGCAACAGTACTGTTATTAATTTCAGCCTACATTCCCCTCCTGGAAACAACCACTTCATTGAAAGAAAACCCTGTGGGACAGGTAATGCAGAAGGTTGTTAATGCAAAGTGAATCAGGGCTTTTGGGATATGTACTGAGTAACAATGAACATACTTCTTTTTGCATCCCATCCTAGTAATTCTTAACAAAATTTCCTTCTAAAAGCTTTTTTTTTAACATTCATTGTCAGCTAGCATCTGTGCAGTCACCATCCTGAAATTGTAACTTTAACACATATTTCCATATTTTCTGGAAAATATGGACAATATCCACATTTTGGGAAAATTCTCAGCCTGATTATCTAAAAGAGAGGTTTTTCTTTGTAAAAGTGAAGACAAAATTGCTAAGTACCCAGTTTAGGAAAGTTTTCCTGTACAGCACAGTGGTTAAACTGGGACTGTCTGAAGCACTGGGCTACTTGCTCAGTGAAATGAGCTCCCCTGAAATGGGACCTATTCAGACAGTAACAATTTAGGATTGGATTTAAATTCTCATCTTTCCTTCCATTTTTCTTCACTTGCACCCCAATGGTATTTCTTTATCTATCTCAGATCCAAAACTGTGCTTTTGTAATTGAGCAGATTTTATTAAAAGCCTGGAAATTCCCACAGATTTTCATATTTGGTGAACTAAAACCCACAGATTTTGTATTCTCTGAAATGTCATTATCTATTTTTTGAAGAAAAGATATAAGGCTTTTTAATTAAATAAATAGCTATTTGTACAGGGAGATACTGAATTTGTGTGTACTCTGATCAAATAATGAATTCGTTCAGGCATACTTACATATCTTATAATAGGTGAGGTTTTCTCAACTGCCATAAAATCGCTATCATAAACATGGAGAAGTCAAAGTAAAATGGGCAAACACAATCCTGATATAATTCCACTGACTGAAATGTGTTTTTGCTGTTGCTTAAAGTAAACCCAAATCTGTGCTAGTGGCTTTAAGCATAATCTGCCTGAATCTAAGTCATAGAATTAAACAGAATTTAGTTGTCATCAAATCGTAGAATTAAGTCTTTGTCTTTAATTATGGGCTTTTGTTTCCTTCCACATTAAGTACTTTGTGACTAAAAGCTTAACCTTTTCAAAAATGCTCTTTTTTATGAACTGGAAAAAAATAGCTTATGCATGTTCTTTCATCAAAAATCTCTGCATATTAAAAAGAACTGAATCTCAGCACCGAGGCTTAGGACAACTTCAGAAACCTCTTTGGCTGCACCCACAGGAAAATGGACGTGTTGCATGTTGTATTACCAGCTCACAATAGTAGCCTTGCAAGTAAGATTATGTACTGGCCATGATCATAGCTACGGGAAGCTTCTGACATGCTCCACATAGACAAGAAATCCTCAGAAACCTGGGCAGACTCAAAGCACACTGACTGCTTATGCAGTTAATAAAACATGCCCGTTCAGAGTGTGTTACAGGAGATCACAGTCACAGTTACTATAAAGCAAATATGCATGTTGAATATGTTTATGTGAAGATGAACTCCAGAGCAAATAAAGCTGTATGTAACGTCTTTTATCCCAGAAATATTTCATTACCACAAAGCAGACAACTACTTCCTTTTTCTTTTAAAGATTTTTACAAATTTCAGTAATGTGCCTACATCAGCATCCCCTTTTTATTCAGATGCATCTGTAAAACTGAGGTAGGCAAGAAGGCTACAGACTTTATCAACTAGGAGAAAACAGGACATATTTCAATTAATATCCACTAAAGTCCATAATGTGTTGAGCATCAGTTAACCAGGTATTTTGTGTTAGTTAATGCTTTAAAGACATGGTTGGTTTTTGTTTTTCTTTGAACCTGGAAAGAAAGTATGCACTTGTATTGAGGTAAAATAGTACTTTTTTCTTTTCTTCTGGTCTTATAATGCATCTATTGCTGCAGTTGAATTTTTCCTAATTTAATATAATGCAGTTGTACCTATATAAAGGTATAAACACTAGTAGAGTGTTATAGCAAACACTAGCACCACTCCTAGTTTGGAGGAAAGGTGTTTGCTTTCAGAAGGGAACTTCATGCTGTCAGTCCCAAGTAAACGTGTCCTTTTAGGAATGAGTGAGGTACCTAAGCCCAAAGGAAGAATAACTACAGCAACCTCTTTGAGTCTTCAGGCTGCTCTGTAGACTACCTGGCTGTGCAGAGAGTGCAAGCAGGTCTTGGCATCTTCTCTTAAATGTTTCCTTCTAACACCACTCTGCAGCACGACATCTAACTGTACAGTGGAAGTAGCACAAGGAGACAAAATTTGAGGTTTTGAAGACTTCTGTTAGCCTGAAACTGTTTTCATGAACTGAAGAATTTTTAGGGGTACTGAACACGTGCTTTTCACGTTCTAAACCGAATTCTGTGTGTCTGTATAGGGTGGAGGTAGAATAAGGTCTATTTATACTCATCATGGAAGACCAATTGGCTTTTAAGAGCACCCAACTATCCCTCCAAAGCACTGTATCATTCTCATTTTCATAGCATTTAATTTCCCCACAGAAGACATACTGTGCATTATATTTTTTCATTCTCATGTTATCTCCTTCTCCTTCAATTATAAATTGTTTTTGAGGGAAAGGATGATCCTGCAGTGGAGATGCTATCTTAAAACACAGATATGTCAGTTTGTTTCCAGAAGACATTCAATTCATCATCTCCAAATTGAGGATAATGTTGCTTTTTTTACTTTCCAAGAGTCTTGTGAAAATGAGTTCACTGTGGCTAGAAAGGCACTCAGATATTATGAACATGCATGTTGTCAAAGGAATTAAATGTTCTCTGTTCTAAAACAATCGAATGAATGCCAAGCAGCAGCGGTGTGAAATGAGTGAAATTAAGCTCTGGCTCGAAACAGGTGTTTTTCATTCCCACAGTTCATTGAATCTGACTCTGATTTTTATGTCAGATAATGCACTGTCAATTGTATAAAATCATTATTACGAAGTGCTAAGTGATCTGCAGAGTAACATTTTCTAATGTTATTTTGCACACATAAAATAGAAATAGTAATAAAAGTTATTCATAAAAATAACTTCCAGTACAGAAAAGATATTAATCATGTCAGTTACCAAAAAGCAGCAGGAGCACATGAAGTTTATGTGGCTTTCCAGGTCCTACTAATCTCTCTTTTATTCTAAGGGTATTCAGATGATACTTAAAACTTTTGCTGAAAGCTTTTATTACATTTTAATGGATGTTACCCTTTAAACGAGTTGTTTTAAATCCCCTTGGTTGAGAAAGACTTCAGATCAAATTCTGTATTCAATGCAGCTTTTTAGAGCTCTGTCTCACTTTCTGTTCTTGAAGATGAGGAGATGTTTTTAATCTTTTGTAAAGTGCACAGCTGAACGATCTAATTGAGCAGTGGTTTCGTACCATGGGCTTCTATTTGTTGCCATTTAATGACTTTATTCTGCATGCGCCTTCATTTGCACATTGCAGGAGCAAATGGATGTAAAGTAAATGATGAATTCTTACCAACTTCAGAATGTCAGTAAGGCTGTCTGTATTAGAACATTATCAACTTTTAAAAATCATGCTGTTAGGACTTTTTGGAGGACAGTACTTTCATAGGAACTGCGGTTGAGTCGACGACCCATGTCCCAGCTTGAAACACAAATGTAGAAAGCAGATCTGGAGAAAAGGATGATTGTTTGTTATTTTTACATGTTTTAATTTTCGGCACAATCCAAAAAACATTGAAGTCAATCTAGAAACTACTCTGGCTCCACTGGGCTTTTTGAGCAAGCTTTAAGCATGTAGAGAAGGGGTCACTGTATTTCAACTGGAAAATAAAATCATATAATTGAACTAATAACTGAAATTAACTAAGAGGCTGCGGTAGGCTCTATGAAGATTTCATATGCAGTTTTGTAAGTGATCATGCCTAACCATGAGGGATTTATCATGAAGACTCCTGAGAGCATATACTAATTTAATTATTAAATCATGACTTCCTACTTACAGGAGTAGCAGAGATGCTGCATCAGTGGTAGCACATTCTCACAGCACATGGAGGCACAGACACAGCAGTGCAGACAAGTTGCTGAGGAGCAAGATGTGTTGCTCCCATGAGAAGCTGCCCACACGCGCTGCGGTGTGTCGGTGTGGCACAGTGCTGTGCACCCTCGCTCCCCTCCCGGGAGAATTTCATACCTGTCCTCCATTGTGTGATATCGATGTGCCCAAAAAGAAGCTGAGCAAAAACTCAATTGCACATTCCCAGGTATCAATTCTGTGATTTGTACTCAAGGAGGAAATCTCCTTAAAAGGACAAAGGAAAGGGTAGCAGCTTTTCCCCTGTATATCTCTGTAACAGCTGACAGTCCCACATTCACTCCTTGGAAACTTCCATCTGCAGAGACTTGATGGTTTTCTTCCCCCCTTTTTTTTTCTTTTATTGTTGGAAGATGTGTGTCAAACTTTACCTAAAGGATTTTCAGTAGCTCCAAGCAAGAGCATTGATGCCCTTCCCTTTAACTTGTTCTGACATTGTAACAGTTTGGCACTCCATCATTTTGCAAATGATACAACTTTCTTTTTCAAAATCTAACAGTTTTATTACTTGGGAACCATCGTTTCCCAGCCAAATACATAAATGATAACAAGACAACTTGCAACATACAACAGTGAAACATCCTAGTTCTTTTTGCAATTTGTGAGTTTGTTTACTTCAGAAATCAAAGCAAAACTTTGAGAATATGGAGAGAAAAATGGGTTGTGCCAGGGGAGGTTTAGATTGGATATTTGGAAAAATTTCTTCACTGAAAGGGTTGTCAAGCAGTGGAACAGGCTGCCAAGGGAAGTGGTTGAGTCACCATCCCTGGAGGTATTCAAAAGATGTGCAGATGTGGTGTTCAGGGACATGGTTTAGAGGTGGACTTGGCAGTGCTAGGCTTACAGTTGGACTTAATGATCTTAAAGGTCTTTTCCAACCAAAATGATTCTATGAAAATATCTCAGATATCTGTTTGTCTATCTGTGCATGCAGAAGTAAATATATAGTGGCATTAATAACAGTGTAGGTATTACATTTTTTAATTAAAAAAAGAGAAATATTAAAAATCTGCACAATAGAGATGCCTGCATAATTACAATATCAGTCTGGAATAACAATGATTTAGTTCAAGTTGCAGCCTAATCCCGTGTAACTGTCAAAGAGTTCTATGTACCAAAAGTGTGTATTTTCATTCCAGGCACAACAGAATGCTGGATTCTGCATCTTTTGATTTTGGTTCAGGAAGTGGCCATGAATTCAGCTCTTGCATCTGAATTTTCATCTCCCTTAAAAATTCAGGGATGTCTGAATGCACCATGCTCTTTTCCTTATATCCTTCTCTCTGCTCTTACTACTAAACTGTTAATCATGGTATATCCACTCTTGGTATGCATTTTTAATTTGTATAGCACATGTTAAAATGCTTTCAAACATAAGTGATTTGGATATTACTGACATAATTATTGGCTTCTATTAGATAAGCAGTGTATTATTTTAATAAACATAACCATCTAAGCTCATAACAGACTTGCTTTGGGATGTACAATACACAGTTAATAATTTTGAATGCAAATGTATTCTCAAGGCAAGTAAATGAAGATATGCCTGGCTGGAGAGTCTTAGGATGTTGAAACAAGGAAAATTAAAACTTAAGGCAAATTCCATTGACACATAAAGATGAATAATGGCTTAATTTCAGACTTTTAACTTCATTCATTGAATCAGTTTCCTTTTAAAGCACTGTCTGTCTCTCGCACTTTTGAAGGCATGGAGGTAAGAAGAAGGTTGCCATAGATGAACCTGGATTTGATGCATCCTCTCCTTCATGGAATGTACCTCTGCTCAGTGCTGCCTAGCCCAGCAGGGAGGCTGGGAGAGAGTTGTGCTGGTGTCTCAGTCTGCTGCTACTCACCCAGTGAATCTGCCTGCTGGCATAGCTCTGCTGCCTGCTGTTTGATTGCTCCCTTTCATCCTAAAATTCTCTTTATTCAAACTATATTAGTAGCATGGGAGTTTGAGTAAATCTTTTTATACTTACTTGCATTTATAGAGTCAGACTTTCAGCTGTCTTAGCTCAGGACATTTAATGTAGTATAGCTTTTGGACAAACATCTCTATTTTTAAAAAAGGATTTTCAATAAATGACTTACCCATCCACTCAGGTTGAGGGAAAGGTCATGTCGCATGTGTATTCCAGAGACTGAAAACCTTGTGTGATACAGAAAGGGCCTATCAGTGCTGTCATTACCTTGATTGGTAAACAGAGGAAGTCAGAAAATACTGAGAGTGGTAGAAACAGCCAGTAAACATTGTTGTCTTTAAAGAGGGGTGTAAATGGATGAGAGGTAGTCTAGGGTATCAGAAGTATTGCTATCAAGCAGGAAATTGCACTGTTATCACTAAACTGAAAGGTCAGCTCTGTTGGAAGTGCCAATTACTGGTAACGTATGTGGTGGGTTTCTTAGTCTAATTGGGAAATATTTTTAAAGGACAGTAGAAATCATATGAGTGAGTTGTGAACTTTGTGTTCCTCTAGGAAAATTACTGGGGTTGATTCCTAAGGGAGATGGGGAAAATGCTTCTAAAAAAGTGTGATAGATGTCTTTTGGGCATCAGAGCCTTGTTAATGGGCTCCTGCCTTTGTCCTGGGTTTATTGTACCAATATAAAGTTTAGAACTGCTGATGCAGGAATTCCTACAGACTTCAGGAAATAATCTTTGTACAAGGCTTTGTCACACTGTGGGCTTCCACAGGTGGGTACTATATTTCACCCTGTAATTTTCACATGAGTAAATAGAGAGCAGAGAGAAAGTGCTATCAGTGGCTTTACTTGGAGGAGACTGCAGTGCATCCACCAGGAACTCTTAACATCCTTACATATATGATGATGATGATGATGATGATGATAATAATAATAATAATAATATCATACATGCTCGCAGGGTGTGTTAGATTGCCTAAAGCAGCAACCTTTAATTTTTGCCTCTCTCTTGGCCCATGGATCTGTAATGCATTAAGAACAATTTTTCTGTCTTTGTTTGCTTTAACCTGGTGAGTTCCTCCGGCCACAAGGATTGTCAGAGCATCACAAAATCAACAACCTAAGATATACTTTTTGCTAATAAAATACTACATGTAGTGTAACAGCCCAGGATACAGCACAGTTATCTTCTATGATAGTGTCACCAGAACAAACTCAATTTGGTCATACTGGTTTAGGGTATTTCCCCTATGCAAACACCTCCTTATTTATACCTGTCATCACCGTGCACCACTCTGAAAGCTTTCCCTTCAGCTCATGATGCAGAAATAACACAGTCTGTGAACTGCTCTTGGTGTTTTAAGCTCACTTCAGTTCCTGCAGAAGGGAA
>NW_010333704.1:78984-110741 GCF_000700745.2 Antrostomus carolinensis
AAAGAGACTGTGCCCAAGGTCTGACTGCCTTTGCTTGCTACTCTTGCATTCATCTAGGCTCCTTCATGAACCCTGTGCAGCTGAGGACACAAGATGCTCAGATAACAAAAAGGACAAAGCATATTGCTCATAGTCAGAACTCGGAGGCACAGTTTGATCTAGTACCTCTTAGTTTTTTCTATAAATCATATTACTTTCATTGTAAAATTGACCCAATCACTTTCTTGTTTTGTGTCTTTTCACAGAGCGATGAGGTTTTAACAGTCATCAAGGCAAAAGCACAGTGGCCTGCCTGGCAGCCTCTGAATGTGTAAGTAAGTAGGGAATGGTATGTCTCAATAACCTTGCGTTCAGTGTTGGCTAAAGGACTGCTCTAAACTCATTGTCTTATACTTACACAATCATTCACTCTTGTAAAGGAACAATCTGAAAATACTTTGATAGATTAGGGTTTTTTTTGTTGTTGTTGGTTTTTTTTTTTTTGGGGGGGGGGGGTGCTTACCTCATTCATTCCTCTTCAGCATCTCTTTGTTTTTTTAATTCTTTGGTTCACTAACTGTTACAGGAGAAGGATTATCCCATGGAGTTTGTACCTTCATTTAACAGTGATGCTTATTCAATGTTTGCTCAAAAATATATTGTACTATTCTACACGTAGTATTTTTTTAGCATCCTGTGTCGCACATTGTGACAATGCACTATGTCAATACAGCAAATCCTCAATCCACCAACAAAAAACTTCTAAAGGACTAGTTCTTAAAAATGCTTATCTGAAACACTCTATGACAGCATCATGATCCTAGCGGAAGTATAAACATCATTGTTTTACCAAGTGAGAGAGCTAACTAGCTTCCTAGGATCCTCACTTTGGGCTCTCTGGCACTCAGCAGAAAAGAGGCAAAACTCTTCTTCCAGGAAGCTTTTGAATTTACAGGTTGTCTGTAAGGTGTGTGGAAGGTTGGGGTGGTGGTTCCTACATAACTTACCTGTAAAAAGCTTGTCCCAAAGTTCAACCTAATTATCCAGACCCAAATGATTGAGACTTACAAGTGGCTAAAGATGAGAACCCAGTATAAGGGGGTCACCCTATTAGCTGAGAGTCAAATGAAGTCCTTGGAGAAGCAGGGCAGTTAGTCTACTGCAGGGTTGTAGGCACCAGGTAGTCCTGTTTCCTCTTTAAAAAGTACAAGGGAAGCTGTTAGTGGAACACTGTGTCTGGTTTTGTCATCTGTATTTCAGAAAATATATGAAAATATGGAGGTTAGTCAGAAAAAAGCTGCTTCAGTTTTTAGAAAACTTCCCCTACCGTAAGAGGCTTAGAAACTCTTAAGCAGCTTAGGACTTAAGCTATTCAGTTTATTCCCTCTTCCCCTGGGGGAGGGGGGGTGAAAAAAAAAAAAGGGGGTTAAGGTTAGGAGGTGAGCACAGCTTAAATAGTGAAAAGATTTCTGATAGCTGATCCTTCTTTAATCTAGGAAATAAAAAACCCTATGAAATCCCTCATACCTTGGAAGCTAAGGAAATTCATGACAAGGAAATTCTCACTAAAGGTATGGGAAAAGGCTTTAACAGTGTGACTAACCTTCAGAGCAGCTTACCTGAACATGAGATGGATTTTCCATCAATTGAATATATTTTAACCCTCAGACTGAGCTGTAGACTCTGCACAGGAATTGCGAGTTAGGCTTTTTTTGGCTGGTGTTATGCAAGTAGTCAGTCAAGGTGATAGCAATGGCGTTCTTTAGTTATGGCCTTATTCCCCTGAAAATGGCAGTATTTGGATTTACTGGTGTTTGCCATTTAGCAGTTGTGAATAGCATTTTTTTCCCTACTGCCTTCTTTCTATTCACTCCAAATTAAATGGAAAGTTTTTTTCCACTTCTCTGTTCTACCATGGTGAGGTCTCTGACTGAAACAAATCATTTAATTTTTCCTTCCAATTTCAGTTACTTTCCTGAACCAACATGTATGTATGGTGTTTCTGTATCAAAGTGCACAATACTACTAGGAATTGACTCCTCTGGGTGCTTGGAAGGCTTTGGCATTGACAGGAGAGCAGGTTTGTTCTTTGTTCACAGAAAGATAGAGAGAGGATCTTCTGCTCCAGAGTCTCAATCAATCATTTTTCAAATACACTGAATATATTACATAACGAAAATCAAAACTAATTGAAGTATATTGCCCCTGCTCATAATAGCTAGTTTAATATAGTGCTGAGAAACTTCACAAAAAAATGGAGAGTGAACAAGTTCAGGTAGTTTCTAGGCATGTTCTTTCACAGGCATGCCTGCAAATGCTTCTGCAACATCCTCCAGATATTCTTCCAGTCAATTCTTACCTTTTCTGTATGATAATTCTCACCTTTCATTTACACCAAAAGGAATAAATCTTGGTACTTGTGCTTTCAAATGCTGTGCAAGGGATCCCCTAACAAATGTTCCTTCCCTTTAAGGGTAGTGTTGGATTTTTGACTTTTATAATAATTTTTTATCAAATTTTGCCATGAAGTTCTTCTTTTTGATTCCATTTTAAAATATGTTCCAGGTTGGATGAGGCTTTGAGCAATCTGATCTAGTGGAAGGTGTCCCTGCTCATGACAGGGGGGTTGGAACTGGATGTTCTTTAAGGTCCCTTCCAACCCAAACCATTCTGTGATTCTGTGTTCTGAACTTAAAAAGAAGACAAAATATTCAATAGCCATTAACTTCTGCTGTTATTTTCCTATTTGCTGTTATGGATGGTCATTCTTGGAATTGTGCAGGTGTTGTTTTGAGTTGAATTGAGCTAGAATTGTGCAAATATTGGATAATGAGTGCTCAGGATAAACATTTGGTCTATTGCTACGCATAACACAGCCACCTTACTACTCAAGAATTGACTAAACTTCATGAATAACCTTATTTTGTATAATAATGACATATATCTATTATACTATATGGTATGATAGTGGTGCCAAAGTGGTATTACAATGTGTCATAATAAGCACAGCCTAAGAACCTTCCTGAATGTGTTTTACAACAGTTATAAAACACGTAATACTCTTGAGCCAACTTATGGAGGCCTAAAGTGTCAAAAGTTGTCAAATTCGGCCTGCTTGCACTTCAAAGTTTCCCCCCTGATTCCATATAGTGATTTTTATTGCTAACCCTCTCCAGGTTACAGTACCAAGGTAGTTACGGCATTTACACTTAAAATCAGAGGGAGGAGGGGAACAATTGCCTCCAAAACTTGTGAGAGGGTTTTAGGAGTATTAATCAATTTTCATGCTGTTGTGGAGAATCCGGGATGAGGCACCATGGACACCAGGCTGTCACCCCAGGTGAAGGTGGTATCCAAGAGTAACAGCCCACAGCTGATGGGGCTGGAGTGCAGTGACATTCACAGAGGGGGTGGCAGATACTGTTGTGGAAGGGAGACTTACGGGCTCGGTATTTGCTTGTCGCAGGCACCAGTGCAGTCAGACTTACCCTTTTCAGGGGACACCAGAGAGAAAAGAAACCCGATGGGATCACACCACACACCCTGAGGCTCAGCGCAGGCCTGGGCACCAGCCCCGCTGCCTACGCAGATTCATCACCAGCCAGCCAGGACGGGCGCTGCACCCAACCTGGGGCTGCCGGACCTCTCCCGTCTTCCCAAAACAGTGAGGGAGGCGGCAGCATCTCCTTTCCTCACAGAGGCTGTAGAGAGTAGCAGGCTGCTAATTCTTGCCCATATCTTGAGCAGTTGGTGAGCCCTTTTGTTTCCACTCCGATCACTTGTAATAATGTGTAAGAGGATGGTCTTGGCTGGGCATCTCTCATGGATTCATCATGGAGTTAAATGGCTTTTCTTCTACTCTGTCAATGCTGGTCAATGAGGCTGTGACTCCTGAGACCAATCGTACCTCATTAAGTAATATTTAAAGCTCTGTATGGACTGAGGGCACGAAGTGTGTAAGTCTGTCTAAATCTGACAGTGATGCCGAAAGCCTTTGGTTCATGACACCAGAGGTAAGAAGAGAAATAAAACTGGGAACTTTTCTTCTGCTGGGGGAGAAGGAAATAGAAAGTTCTCAGTGCTGATCCCAGGGACACAAAGCACCTCCCCAGGGAGAAGTCTTTGGATTCAGACAGCAGTTCAGATACAAGAAATTACAGAAGGGGCTGAGACAAGTTGCCAACCCTAAGCAGGGAAGAGTATAATGACACTAAGTAACTTTCTCAAATGCTTTCTGTTACTTACAATTTAAGGCAATACACTTTAACATATTGTCATCTTCCAGTACAATATAATGCTATGGAAACTATATCCTGCCTTAGACTTAATACTTCCCTGTCTTTTATCACTGCTCTCCTCAGTTCCTGTATATGCCTGCTCTTTGTCACTATTTTTCTTTTTCTTTTTTATTCCTATCACTCACCTTCATTATCCTCCATTCAATTTATTATTCAGGGCACCAGCAGGCAAAAAACTGCATGCAGAAGATGGTTTGGGGTGATCCTTGTGAAGTAGTTTTATGGTTGCCCAACTGAGAGAGAGCAATATTGGCAGCACGAGAAGGATTGCCAGACCAAGTAATAAAATATTTTGCTGTTGCTTATGTATGTATTACCAAGTTGTGTGTCTGAAATTCTGACTTTAAAGTACTTGCAAGGAGTGCACTGTTCCTTGGGTGTAACAGTATCAGTATACAGCATGCTGTCAAATGAAAGCAGTTTTTCTTATCTTAACTTGTATAAACAAGAGCACAGCTCATTGCTTCCTTCCTCTCAACTGTGTTTCAGGCAGAATCAAATTTTACTTTCATATTCAGCTACAAACCATTGGCCTTTGGCAGTATGGAGGATAAAATACTGCAAATACAGATAGTACAACTCGTGTCCAAATCTGCATATCTGGCACTTCACAGAAGAATTTGGGGATAAAGAAGGCAAGACTTTTAAAGACAGTATGCATCAAACTCCACAGGAGCTAATACCTTTAAAGATGTTGCCTTGAATTCCCTTCCCCCAAATGTTGGGTTGGGTTTTTTTTAAGCTGTATTCATTATGCCTTTATTTCAAATCCAGGCATCTCCATTGTGCCACCCCCCTTTTTCATTCAACAAGGATTTTTATCTAAATAAGAGCTTCCCAGGATAATCCACAAGAAAATAAGCACAAATCCTGATTAATTAGTCTCACTCTATAATGTGAATATTGGAGTCAGTTATAAGAAGTAAAATCAGACCGATTTGAGAGGTGTGGGAGCGAGTCAGTTGTCAGGCTTGGAAGAAGCTGTCAGTTCCACATCTTGCCATGAGCTGGATTGTCTTTAACGTGGTGAAGTCCAAGCCACACAGTGTTGTTGGGGCACTTGCTGTTTTTACAGCTGTCTGTTTTTTCACGGTCACTACGTCCTCTGTGATTCTTAACCATCAGGGAAAGGCATTATCACACCTTTCTTTCTTTTATATAGCAGCATGTTTGTTGTGCTGGTTGGAGAGTAGGAGAAAGCAGATTCTTCAGGTGGATCTCTGATTTTTCCAAAATGGCAGGACCTCCAAGCCAAGATACCGCATCAGAACAGGAATATCATTTCACCATACTGTTCCCAGCTCTCCGGAAAAATAAAAATAAATAAATAAATAAATAAATTTGAAAGTAAATAAAAGTTTAAAAGAGTGGAATTGAAAATGGACAGGAGTCACACATTAATAGACATCTCTCTGGGTAGTTTCTGACATTTCAAAAATATGTCCAGCATGAGTATATGACTCTTTCTTAATAAAGGCAAACGGAGAAGTATTTGAATGGTAATTCAATGTGTCTAATCACGTTTTTGTAGTTCCTGTAAACCAGGAAGGCATTGAATGCTATGCAATACTGTGGAATATGGACTTCTGATAAATACAAACATGGATCAGACATAGGATGGACATGATTGTCTAGTATGTCATGTATGCCATTATTAAACACTCAGTACCTTATGAGTTATTAAATACTGCTACAGATAGTGTGTCTTTCCAGTTATTTTCACATGTTCATTCTGGCTTTTCCTGATACATAAAAGTAACTTTAACTTTCTGTCCTAAAACCTTTCAGATTCTAAAAAACTGGCAAGAAGACCTCACTTCCCTGCATAAATTAGCTTCCTATTTCCCATTCCTTTCCTGGAGAGTTTCAATCTGCAGCCCTAGCTAGGAGAAAGAATATGTTTGGATAGGGGTCTCCATCAGTATGATTCTAATTATTACTAAGTACATCATGTACTTTCTTATTTTTTTAATTTTTTTTTTTTTAGTTTGTTTAATTATTTTAGGTTTAGTAGGTCAGCCTATAAACAGTATATTTCAATGCAAAAATTCAAGATGCTTTATCTAGGAAAACAGCATAGTTGAGAGTACCTGACACTAAGAGGTTAGGTTTTTCTGAAATATTCACAAGCATTACCTTCCATACTCCTCTCTCATTTATTTTTTTCTTTTATGTAAAAACACCACTGCTTTCCAACTTTTTTACCTCCTCAGTCCTTTCTTAGTTACAACCAATGCACCCCAAAGTGACAGGCATTTTTCTTTATTAAAATTCTGAACTATCTGAAGTTTGGAAAATCTTCCTCTCCTTCCTTATGTCTCTCCCGTTTCCATTTCATCTCCCCATACTGTTTATGTGAGTAGTCATGGTCCTGTGATTTTCCTCTGCCTCTTGATCGTGTGCAGAGCTTACTCTTTTTCTCATCCATTTAAGCAGCTCTTCCCCATTTATTTGGAGATTACCTGAAAACATTCCAGTAAGCACTCAAAAGTGAAGCTTAGCAGAAAAGGAGGACTATTCCTTTATACTTCAGATGGATAGAACTATTTAGTTGAAACAGTTTCTAAGTTAGTATGTTGTGATCCTGCAGTGAATTTGCTGTACTTAATGAGTCTTCATTACAGCAATTGGGAATGGAAAGCCAAGCAACAGATGAGTACTGAATTTAATCTGTCTGAGATTTTGGCATTTGTTTGTCATTTTTACTTCCATTTTACTTATATTTTTTACTTTTTGATTTTTTTTTTACTTTACTGTAATTTTCTGCTGTTCTCGTGCCCACAAAACTCTTCCTTAAAATAGCCTCAATATTTAGGTCATTAAATGCTTAATTATATGTTGGTAGAGAACAACTTAGGTCAGATATGGAACTCTTCACTGTGTTCTGAAATGTAATGAAAGAACTCCCTCTCCTCATCTTATACTTCATTGCTAAAGATCTCATTTTATGGTGTCTGATATTCTACTCTTTACAATTCACACAGCCTTAATGTGTTTTTTATCTCATTGATAAATACCCTTGCGTAAAACTACCCAAGGTTATGTATACAGTTGCATACTTGAAAGAAGTCTTCAGCAGTGAAAACAGCTTTAATAATAACAATTTGTGACATTAATGTTACCGATATCATCTAATCTGTTCCATCAAATGGCAGACAGCTGAAACATAAACATTATCCACGTAAACATGATGTGTTGCTGAACCTCTCTGTTGACCTTCTCATAAATTGCAAGTTTTGTGAGGTTCACAGAGAGAGACTAATTTACAAAAGAACATTGGAAGGCATTTAGGCAGCCATTTGCTGTAAACACCTAATTCTAAATCTTTCAATTCTTGAAGTGTTTACGTACCTAAATAGCTATTAGTAATATTCCTAAATGCATAGAAATACAACCAGCTTTCTGTGATCCCGAAGCTAACTACATCTGATGGGACCTCTATTAGGCAACAGATTGCAACTGAATCATATTAACTTCCATTATTTAGTTACCTTGCCTAGTTTATCAGTGACACCTGAGCTGACAGAAATCTTTAAGTACACCTTTGAAGTTAGCCATATCACTGTATGAAATAAAGGGTATCCCCCAATATGGAGAAGACTACTTGGAAGATTTAGGTTTAATTCTCCTTTCCTCCTGATGCGATTTGAATGGTAACACCTATCTCTGAATGTAAAATTCAAAACAGCAACCTGCACAGTGAGAGCCCTTTACTATCACATATCATGTTCTTCTAGCTCAAGCCTTGCTAATTTGCATGGAATAATTAGATATTTATTAGCCAGAGAAAGAAAGCAATCACTGGGATTTTTCCCTCACGAAAAGGGAGGAGAGACAGAAGAGTTCTCTGAAGGAGAAGTGTTTGATAAACAGTGAGTAAACCAGCTTTGTAAGATGGGGAAGGGGTATGTGCGGAGTAAGTACAGATCAGTTGCATGTTCTTATTAATTAGAAATCACTCTGTCTTTATTTTATGGCACTTATGCAATGATGATAGTTTTTTCAGTTCCCTGGGTGCTTTGGTAGAGACTGTTCCTGGCCAACAAAAATATTTTGTTCTGTTTCCAGGGTTTTAGTTTTTTGTTTTTTGTTTTTTTTAAACATGTTTACATTATTTAAAAGAGAATGCATGAATTAGGTAATTTTTGACTGATGTTTACTGAAACCACCTCGTATGTGCCTACATGCTATAATGCACCTGCAGTGACCTTTGTAGAAATGCTTTCACTTTCTGTAGGGAATGCTGCATTTCCTGTAGGGATGGGAGGTACATGACTTGTTCAGAGCTGACAGTGTGTGTTTAACTGTTTAGGAAATCCACAGAACCAAAACACAGTCCGTTTAGTCGTGTTGTTATAGCCTTAGCCCACCTGTTTGCACAGCCGTTATCCCGGGATGCTCTGTGCCAGCAAGAGGACCTGCTGTGCCTCTCAGTAACTTGCTGCCAGCCCCGGGTTCAGCGTGGATGCACCTATGCACAAAACCCAAACAGAAATCCTCTCTCCCTGGTTTCCTCCAGAACCAGATGTTTTGCTGTATCTAATTCAGAATCCCAGTGGCAGTAACAAATGCTGTTCTCTACTAAATCTATATTAATCAGCATCGAGAGGGGAAGATTCAAATCAGTGTACCTTTCAGCTTTGATAAGAGAGGCTTTAGATAAAAAAATAATAAAATAGCCAGAGCCTTAGAGACCAGAGACCTGACAACATCTGTCAGTTAATTCTGCAAATTAGCCTTCCTAGAACATCTTATTAAGGGTTGATAGAATTATTTGTAAGTACCACACTAAACTCCTCATAGTATGCAAACTAAAATTCATTGAAAAGTATCTAGTAATTTTAGTTCATCAACTTCAATAGAGAAGACAGGGTTTTGAATTTTGCAGTCATTCCAGTTCTTATCTATCCACTTAGAAGATTTCATTTGAAATGAAATTGTACCTTCAGCTCTTTTAAAATATGTAGTCACAGAAGTTTTGTTTTGTGTGATGTCTAGGGGAACAAATTCTGAGATGAGTTGCTCACTTTCAGTTATGTGACTCTTTTTCTATCCATTAAGAATGTTGAAATGATTTCCTGCAATGCACTGTCCATAAATAGCTGATATTGGTATTCAGAATGTAATTTATAAAAATATACAGCAGAAATGAGTAAATTATTCAGTTGCTTAATTAATCAAGTCCTCAGACTACCCATCTCAGAATTAAAAAAAAAATGACATGTTTGAACACACATAGTTGTATTTGGGTTTAACTGGCATTTCAAATGGCAAAATACAAATGGAACTGCAATTAACCAGCTGTTATGGGTGTAGTTTAAATTCTATTTGTTGTTTTCTCCAAAGTGATCAGAAAAGCTCATATCATAGTCCTTTAATCATCTATCCACTGTATATCATTAACATTTGATTATACAAATTGGTTATAAACAGTGTTCCACCTAATGATTTGAAAAATAAATCATGCATGTATAATTTCACCTAGTGTGACTAAGAGTCAGCAGAGGGTTATACAGAAATAAGGAAGCTTATTATTTATTGCTACTTCTTTTATTCCTTATAATGCTCATTTTTCTTGCATATTTCTTAGACATTTTCTCCTAATTGCCTGAATACTGCATTTATCTTCCACTTTCTCTGTACTTTTAAGAAAGTAAGATTCAGATATTTTCTTGCTTTAGAAGTTTATATATCCTTCCATAGCTGCATTTAACCCATTGAACACCTTATGATGTGCATGTTGTTACATTACCTTTAAGTTTCTTTTGACAGAGAAAAGTGAGTGTAGTTAACTCCCTTGTTGTAAGAGACACGTGTACTATCAACACAAGCAATCTTTTGGTGAGGAAAGGGTGAAGACATAGGAAGGGCTGGGACATTAGTTTAATTAAAACAATATAATGTAGGTCACATGGGCAACTATTTGTTATACTGTGGGTGTAACCTGGTGACTTCAGTGTATTTATGATACAGTAGAACTTCAGCAGCTCTGTGTTCAGGGAGCCAGGGTGTGAAGACGCACACAGAGGAGTTCACAGTCTTGTTCTAAAAAAAACCCATGCTATTTTGGACATCAATAATGTTTTGATGTTACAGTAGCTGTTTTTGAAAGACATTTTCTTTCCTTTAATACAGTAGCAGAACTGTGAATAGAATGGCCCTTACAGAATATATTACATATTGGCTCATTATGGAGAATGCATTATAAAAACTAATAGCAATACTACTGCAGAAGCAAAACAGTACTGTAAGGCTCCACGGAGACACGATCTTTACTCACGAAGTTCAATATTCCTTCAATTTTAGGTTATTTTCTTAAAAAAAAAAAAAAAATCAATTCATATCTACAGTACAGATAAATTCTTCTATCAGTGTGCATGGTGATGCCATTAATGTTAGTTGATTTATTCCAAAGCCAAGATGTAAATTATTTCATTGGTAGGTAACTATTCATTTAGCATATGGGACAGTTTCATACATTTGATGTTCCGTGTGTAAGTAGTTATGTAAATAAGATTTGTGAGAGTACAGTCTCTCCATACAGTAAAGTGGATAGTACGAACACTTCAAAAATAACTTAAAAATGGAACTTAAATAACTATCACGCTAAGACAGCATCTCATTGTTGCCTGAAGTAAACCTCAATGACAATTTTAGGGATCCTTGGGAGGAAAAATAAGCTTATGGTCTTAACTGCAGCTAATAGCTTACAATATCAACAGATCTTTGACCACAGTAGCATGAACAGTATTTGGCTAACACATGGTTGGGAAGTCAGCCATAAAAACCAAACCAGTCGTTGCCATTACAACAGCAACATTACTGTACCCGTAGTGCACTGAATTCACACCAACATGATTTTCAGTCAGTAACAGCTGCATCCAGGAAAATAAAACTTCCAGCAAAGAAATAATTAAATTTGTAGAAGCCTGTCACATTGATAACAAGTCGTCATGAACAGCTGAAAATAAAAGGATATAAAAATGCTAGTAGCTAAAGCATGAAGAACTGAAACAAAGAATAGGCTGATGAACTGTCTGAGTTACAAATTTATTCTCAGCGACTTGCCATTGTGATGAAGTGGGATGAGTGAAATGTGGTTATATTTGACATTTCACTGGATCTATGTTAACCTAAAAGAAAATAGATGAGATTTTTGCTGAAGAATTATTATGTGCTTTTCTCTTGACAGGTAAGTTGATTTAAATTTTGAGATAACTTGAAAGTATTTTTTTAAATCCTTAAGTGGCTCTCTCCAAGTACAGCTACAATTTTATAAGAATAAAAATTGTAATGTATTGTATGGCACATATTTTGCCTTAAATAGGCACTCTGGAAATATTTTTAAAAGATTTTGTGTAAGGTATGTCTTGTCTAAACTTAAAACCCTCCACTAATTCTATGGTGAGAGCATTCTATGTACTTATAACCATGAACAGTCTTATAACAAATAGCTACCTGAGCTATCTACATCCATAAGAAATATACTGCAACAGCAGATGAGTAGAGTGAAACAGTGCCGAGGACGTGACACATTTTTGGGACTGGAACATTGCTTTGGGTGGCTCCCACACTGGTCACATGGAGTGTGGCTGCCTGCCGGTACTGGGAGTGAGGAGAAAAAGCTTTGGGCTATGTTGATGGGAAAGAAATCAGGTCTATTGCAACAGGAGCAGATGAGTAGAGTGAAACACTGCCGAGGACGTGACACATTTTTGGGGCTGGAACATTGCTTTGGGTGGCTCCGGCTGCCTGCCGGTACTGGGAGTGAGGGGAAAAAGCTTCGGGCTATGTTGATGGGAAAGAAATCAGGTCTACACCCTGAGATTGCTCCGGGGTATGAACCAAAGCACAATGGGAAATTCACCTCAGAAGTGCAGCTCTGATCTCAACCAAACCCCTATACTTGTCCCCCTGTGCTTACGTGGGATGCTGCACAGTGTCATTACACGTTAATATTCAGTGCTGGCACAGAACAGTAAAAAGTGATTTCAGGATCTGCCTGAACAGACGAAAATCATTTCCTTGTCTGAGTGAATTTGACCAATAGATTCATTTCTTTTTTTAGCAATTGCAAAATGTGGGAAATATTATGTATCAATTATAGTTCACCTAGTAGGATTACAATACCTAGTCTTCCATTGGTTTAATTTCACTCCATGTTAAGTATTCAGATTGAAATCTTCATGCCAAGTTAGAGGAAAATACAATGGTTTACTTACGTTGAAAACGTTGTAATAGCTGTTTAACTATGAAGGTCTTGTATTGCCATCTTTTGGAAAAATGACTTGATAATCAATGAGTTGAAAATCTCATCCATGTCTGACCAAGTTTAATGAATGCACAGAGATCTCAGTTTTCCTGTGATCACTTGTTAACATCTGGTAGCTCATTATTTCTTCAGAAACTGCCTTTATTTGAGATGCCATGTAAAGCATAAATGGATGAATAAAAATTTTGCGAAAGCCATAGTGAAAGCCAGTGAAATGCAGGGAGAATTAAATCAGAATGCAGAGCTCAGACTGATAGGGGAAACATTTTCAGACTGAAACCTTTTGGAATGCAAAACAATTTGTAATAGTTAAAAGTGAGATATTTTGGTGAAACTGTAAGGAACAAGTGGAGGAAAGCAGTAGCTATGAATCGGCATTCGCACACTATATCACAGCCAACAGCGTTATTCTTGCAAGAAGTAATTGGGGCCTGAGTTTATATAACACTTAGATAGATGTCAATGTGAAATATTCATTCTTAGTGATTCCACAATAAGAGATATTTTCCTTACATTAATTACAAGTGAAAAAAATATCTTGAAGTCCTAAAACTAAGAGATGTTCAAATGCCAAGCTATTTTCTTAGAACTAACTTCTTTTAAAGTAAAAGCTTTAATAGAAAATAAATGCAACAAGAAGCCAGTTCTTAGAGGAAAAATACATTATCTGTAGAAGAAATGCAAGCATGTCAATTAAAGTAAATATCTTGTTCCAATTTATGTATTCAATTTTTTGGATGAGTTCTCTTGTTATATTCCTATATGGAAAAAATGCTTTCTCACAGATAATTTGTTATGTGGTGATGATGAAAATACTTTGTCTTTAAAAAGCTCAGGTTTCATGGTCAACTGCTCCCAAGAGAACAGGAGTGTAATTTAATATTTCTGTGTTTAGACTTTTAAAAAATCCAGTTAGTTATAAGCTGCAGTATTAACAATAAATTCTTGCAGAGCTTTCTAGGCATTCTATAGCATTTACTACTGCAAAGAGACACAGTCATTAAAAAGCCCTCAAAATACCATGTTTTGGTAGCTCTGTGCTTGCTAAATGTAATCTTTACCAGCATGGATGTACTGTTTGAGCCTTGGAGTTAAAAGTCATATTAACTTAAGTAGTTAGATGACATGCATGCAAGGAATAGAGTATGATGATAGCCTGCAAAGATTGCTGTCGCTTCCCCCCACCCTCAAATATAGTGTTCTATAAAGTATATATTTTTATTCTTGCATGGCAACATTTTATTTCAATAGTGCCACTACGGCATGTGTATCTATACTTATTTCTGAAAAATCTCCGAAGTTTTTTTTCCCTCACAAATCCTTATTTCTATTATTATCTCCCACTGTCACATTGTGCTGTCTGTTCTAAAATGGGGTAAAAGCCAGTATCTGTCAACCCAGTTGTAAATGAAGTTTCCTTCCACAAAATGACAGTATAGTACTAGGAAGCATTTTCAAAGTTTGGAGATTTTGTGTATAAAATGAGAGGATGAGAAGACCAGACAGAGTCGCTTGTTTCTATGGCAACATGATGGTGTGTCTAGCTCAGCTGTTTTCTCCTTTTATGATTTAATAGTGAAGTTTAATATTGTCAAAAATAGAAGAATTTTAACCCCCAGTTTAATCAGAAATAGTAATGCAGAAACGTGAAGGCCAATACATAAATCTCTCTAGAGCTGTGAACCAATTCTGAGTGCTCTAGCTTTGCATCTGACTAATGGTTAAATTACATTTCAGGTCAGAAAACTTCCCATGGTATATCCATCCTTCCTTCCTGTGGCATATCATTCCTCCGTACTGGTGATGTGCCCTCTTAAGGACCACCATCTTCCCTAAACCAGGAGGTGATCCCTGCTTGTGTGACTTGAAGTACTTTGGAAGTTTCACAGAAGTGTCGGTAAATTCCTGACACCTGTATGCAGGAGTACTTTATGTTGAATGAGCAGTTTATGCATCAGCAGAGCTCATCAAAACACTTTTGTTAAAAGGCTTTGTTTCACCAAAAGAACTACTTGAAGTAGAAAAAACACATTTTAAAAATCCATATAAAATAATTGGCATTTTTACCAGTTTTGATAATTCATCTAAATTTGAGATTGGGTGTGATTATGAGTATGTATATATTTGGATAATTAATATAAAAGCTTTAATCAAATGAATTTCCATTTTATTAATATTTTAAGAGCTTAACAAGAATGCATACACTGCCCTTGCAACTTGGTTACTCTAGAGTTCTGTTTAAATGAGAAAAGAAGAGAGTCTCTTAAAGATTTTTCATAGAAACAGGACTAAATAATACTGGCTTGTATACTAGCAGCAGAGGGCTGCAAATTTCTACCTCTCCTAGCATGAAGTCACAGGCTATTGTAAAGTACTGTGTTTACCCGAGTCTTTGCATTTATAGTTACATACATTTTTTTAAAGTGTTGATTAAAAAACCTAATCACAAAAGCACATCATGCTTATAAAACGAATTAATGTCTTAAGTGGTATGTGTACTATTGAGACTTAGGGAAACTTCAGTGTTTGACAGATGGTCTGACACCCACATTAAGAAATTCATAATTCAATCTCAAAAAAGTAAGGAAGAACATACGTGTTTGTTGGAAAAGGAAAAAAAAAGTATCGATCATTTTTTTTGTCAGAGCAAGCACATATGGCAGTTCTGTTTTCTATCACCATTTACTTTCTATTTAAAATGCAAATGTCACTAGGCAAGGAAAAAAGTTTGGTATTAAAACATAGAAAAGATTTAACTAAGAACAATCACTGCAAGAACTTTACACTAATTGTTCATGGAAATTAATGGCCATCTAATTAAATCAAACTTACTCATCCCATTCTATCCTTGCTTTTGTTTTCTTTACATGTTCCTCCCATTGGTAGTTACTGTTTTATGATTATTTCCCAACCATCTGTTGTCTTTCCTTGAGCCAAAATAATTTCCCTTTATAATTTCATGAGTAATCATGTATGCATTATTTTCATGCAATTATATGTCTACTTACTAATCCTAGTTCCTCATTCTTGTGTAAATACTCACTGAGTAACTGGAATGATTTGCCATTTAAATTTCTGGTGAACAGAAATCCATATGCAAAATTTCAAACTTCCAGTTGTTATCTCTACATTGTTATGAATGTAATGATAATTAAACATTTACTCTAATAATCACATCTCCAAACAGCAAAAGGCATATGTAGGTTAGATGGACAGAGCTGCTGAATTAAATGGAATGTGTGTTGTACTAATAAAGATGGTAAGATGTTGGACATCTTCAGAGATTATGCTAGGACCAGGGAAATGTGAAACGCAATTCTGAGCTTCTGACACTTGCAAAATACATGGCTTTGAAATGCATGCCAATACTATTTTAAAATCTTTCAAAGTAATTTGAAGGAGTATCTACATTTTTTTACTAAATAGCCTCATAGTAATTTTTGTTGGACAGAGATATTTGCTGTAATCTAATATTCAGAACAAATTAAATTGAGAGTAAACCAGAGTTCATTACAGAACAGTCTCATAAATAAGTCTATGCTGTTTATCTGATATTGTTAATGGGAGAGGAAAGGATCAGAAATCTGGCTGTGATGGTTCTTGTGCTGGGTTGAAGAACTGATCTCCCATCACTGTTTCTCAGGACAAACAAGGCACGGTCAGGGCTTTGTAGATTAGCCAGGTGAAAAGGAGATACAAAGCAACAGTGTTCTTACAACAGGCCATAGGATTTCCTTTGTAAATACAGCTGTAATTGCTCTGGGCAGACAATCTGTAGCCCGAAAGCTCCAAGGCAGTGAAGGCGAGAAGTTTCCTGAATTTGTACAGGAGTACAAATTTTTAGCTTTGCAGTCAGCCTGGCCTGGGTAAAGCGCAGTAATGCCACATATTGCAGAAGGATTTCTGATCATAAATGCACAGTAAGTGATCTAAGACATGACACGAAGGAGCAAATGTTGTTGGCACCACGTGGGATAACCACACCTAACTGGTTTGTGACAATCATCTGCAAAGAACATACACAAAAGAAAAAATCGGCAGTTTTCAGAAACTGCAATCCTAACTTAAGATATCTGAGAATTTTTTTCCACTGAGGAAAGCCTGTTCACATTTGTTAAGCATATCACAGAATCACAGCATGGTTGAGGTTGGAAAGGACCTCTGAAGGTCATCTAGCCCAACCACCCTGTAAACGTATAAGAGTTTGTTGTGGCTTTCTTTAGTCTTTCATTATGAAGTAAAAATAGCCAAACTCTTACTGTCACCTCCTCTTATTTGGAGCTCAGAGTCTATAACAGCTTGGCATTAAAGTGGTTTTCAACTTTTTATATGGATGTCAGTCAAATTTCATTGACTCAGTGTCCATTTTATTGTAGTTTTTTTTTTTCCCTGGCTCTTTTGGGACATGCACATGTTTAAGTTACTCATTAGTTTAAATGCTTATCTGCCCTGCATTTAAGCAGAGATTAAGAAGGACTCTCTCCCTCCTCTGCAACTCTGAAATTCTGTTTCTATGTTCAGGTGTTGATACCTGTGCATAAAACTTTCTTGTTTATGTAGTGGTCCTAATTCTTTTGCATCACTTCATAAATGATTTTCTTAATAATACATCATCAAAATATGCCATCTAATTTGTTGTTAGTTGCAGACTTCTAGGAAAGTAGGATTTTCCATTCAATTTTAGATCTTTATTTTCTTCATTTCTTTTCTTTGAAGCTAGTGTACTTTTCAGGTTGTTATGATTTAAAGTTTATGCAATAAAACAGATGTTGTGTAGGTGCTGCTGGTAGGCAGGAGGTGCAGAGTTGGAAGTTCAAGGGTGTGAAATGTGAATCCATGCTCATAATGTTATCCTTATCAACAGCAAAAAGTTCTAAAGATGAATATATAAGAGTGTTCACCCTGGAAAGTGTGTAGGTGATGTAGTGTAAGCCTCTATACAAGAAGGATGTCAGTTTTGCTGACTAGAGGTATAACAGGCAATTCATTTCCTATTTCCCTAAAATATGCAGTTTTCATGGTCTATGTAATCAGCTAAACTCTCAGCTTAAAAAAGTAGTGTTTTCACATCATCACCACCACCACCTGGAAATGACACTAAACCTACTCACAACTACCTACCACCTCTGATGGTCACCAGACTTGGACTGGCTTCTCTTGTGTTTCCCCTTTTTTCTTTCTATCTGAAAAGGCTGCTACTTTATCCTTAGCACAAGTGAGATCACATCCTGGTATATGCAAATGGATGTAGTATCCAGACTCTAATAATAGGCTTAGGATGATTACACCTTAATACATCTCTGTGAAGAAACTTAGAGAGGTATAAATGATTTCAAACGCCTGTGTGCTCTATGTAGTTATTAAATGCATGGAATCAATTAGATTTCTTTTCCAAGCATAAAATGTGTAAGACTACCTGAATTAGAGTTTTACTTCAAACACCTATCATAACAACTAGTATTTTACGCTTTCCTGTTCTCTCTAATATGCCCACTTAATCACAACATTATTTTTTACCCACAACCAAAGTCAGAACTTGGATAACTGTGAGGCACTGCTCAAATTCAGTATTTCTGAAGATGTTTCAGGCTATTGACTTTTCCTTCACTGTTGCATAACAAGCATCTAATACATTTTTAAAATTTATTTCAAAAAATTATTTTTGTTTGTGCTGCCACAGCTAGAATAACTTCTAGTAGCCAGCCTGGCAAGTTGAACAACTAGCAAGAGATTCTCTGCACCTCACTGCACTTTCCAGTGGAAATACAGGTGCTTTTCATGTTCAGATCTGTCTTTATATAATAGGTTTTTGTGTTGCTGGAAAATTCTTTATGCATGGCTGAGGCAAATGGCTATCTTGTATAAATACAGTACACACAGCATCCAGTAGTAAAATTCACATTGATTCCAGTGGTACAAACTGAAACCTATCAATGGTTTTATTTGTTGAGCTAGTTAGTATCATAAAGACAAAGAGCACACACTCGAGTTGCCTTTTTCTACTTCTTTTACTTGTATACTAATCAAATATTAAACCAAAAGTAACCTCAAAGTTTTATTCTGCAAAATATTATTTTCACTATTTCTATCCATTAAGTCTCCACAGCCACCTTCCTCATGTGTGCTCTGTCACCTTTTGTGGGGGTAGCAGTAGAACACAACAGTATTGATTCAACACTCAAAAATATGTCTTGCAGCAAGTTGAGTTTTCTGTTGGTTTGTCAAAAGCTTTCTTAATCCTCCCACCCCCAGCAGTGACAGCAACTAGAAAAAAAAAAATGGCAAAGTGAAATCATGTTTGTGCTCTTTTAACCTTAAAAAAAAAACCACACACACAAAAAAAGAAAAAAAAAAAACCACAAAAAAAAACAAAAAAAAAAACAAAAAAAAAACAGGGAAAAAAAGAGCATTTTATTATGCTGCTCAGCACATGGCATCCCAATAGCTGGAGATCCAAATCATGCTAACGAAAAGAAAATAGAATAAAAATAAAGAAAATGGAAAACATTAGGATGCAGGACACTATCTAGTACTTTGCTTCACTCCGTACTACGTGACAGGAATTGTCAGCAGGCTGATCAGGCTCACAGTGGAAAAGTACTGTCTGCTTCAGCCAACGAAAGCAGGATTCCCCAGCCCCGTGGGGCTCTCAAGGTTGTTGCCTAGAACTTACCTAATGTTTAAGATTTCCTTTGCAACTCATATTCGCCACTGTTTTTAGCATATATACCTATATACCTGTGCAGAGGAAGGAAAAGGGACATGTTTGTCTCTTACAGCAAACTCACATCAGTTTCTAACTTAAGGGTTTTCCTGTGAGCATTACCAAACATGCTCAACCTGTTGCAGCAAAACACTTCCTTAAAATTTAAAAGCCTTAAAATGGCGATATATACTAGTATCGAAAGCAGAAATAAAGATGATGGTCTACATTCCTATTTTATCAGGTGTGCTGACAATACAGAAATGAAAAAGGTCAGGTTTAGGGTGCACTTGAGTACATTTTATAACTAGTTTCCTTCAGGGAGAGCCCTAGGCCATTCTTAGGACACTTGAGCCAGATGTGTTGTTGAGATATGCATGGAAGGATTTAGGTTCCTACCAGCTTCATAAATTCATCATTCATGTGGATACTGAAAACATTTGAAATTTGTTATTTTCTTTTAAAAAAAACAAAAAAACAAAAAAAAAACAAAAAAAAACCCAAAAAACAACCAAAGATCTCTGTTGTGTAAGACCAATCAGTGCTTATCCCTCCACCTGGATAATACTGACTGTACCTCAGAGGAGCCTTAATTGTACATGCCTAACTCAAGTATAACAGGTGACAAAAGATTTCCATTACAGTGTATCTAAAGTAGTCAAGTGATTTCCAACCCTCTGCCTTTAAATGGCAGGAGCGTGTCTGCCTCTCTTGTCTTTCCTGAGAGCACGTGTGCCCAGAGCATTGACATGTAATGTCACGCAAGACAAACCAACTAATGCTGCATCAGCGCAGGTGCCAGACGCAGGAGCGAGCAGCTCCACACTGCCCTTGCCTTTCCCCAGAAAGAGCTGACCTGTGTCTCTGTTCTGCAGTGCCCATCTTAGACTTATTCTTAGTCTAAAGATCAGGTTTTCAAACACATATCTCTGTTATTTTTACTGCATACTGTTTTAAATATAAAATTCCTATAGGGATTTCTTAGAAACCCTAATAATGCAGTAAATCCTTTAGTTAACTGGAGTCAGTTAAGAAGCTTTTTAAGATTAATCACTGCTATGTACTTGACAAATATAAAGGGATACTGTATTCACAGAGTGAAGTTGATACCGTCATTCATTATTTTATTACTTTACATTAGACAAATTGTTCCACTGAAATCGGAGTTCTGTCTGTCACGAAGAAAGTCATTTGCATCTCTTTCTGGGAAAGGCAGGATTAACGTCATCAAAAGCTTAGAAACTCTTGTACTCAGAGGCTTTAATTCAATGTAATATAATTTACAACTTCTAAAGACTCTAGAACAGAAGTGGCCGGAACATTTTACCAATTAGCAAATGCTTACTTCTGCAACTTGCCTCTTCAAGGGGAACTAGATACACTAACTTAGACATACATTCAAAACTGCCTGATTACTCAAAATCATTGTCTTCGGGCTGTTCTGACTTTCCTAAAGTGTTGAGAATGCTATGAGCCAGAAAACATACACAAATGAAATGTCACATTTTTACAAGGACACCAGCATTTATAGGAAGAATAAACTTATGACTAGAAAAGAGAAGTATATATGCATTATATTTATACAGTTACCTAACCCAAAAAGGGAAGATGAATAACATTGTAAAAAAAAAAAAAACCTCCTTCCATTAAAAACCAAACAAACAAACATGGTCTTTAGAGGCTCATAAAGCAATGTGTTTTTGGAATAAAACGGGGCAGAAACCCCAACTTGGCTCTGTATTGATCCAAGTCCTATAACTGAAGAAAACCTGGGTTGACATCAGACCAGTATCTGGTAAAGCAGAATTGCCAAAAATCTTATCATAAATAACTCCACATTTATTGTTGCTTATGAGAAGGATGCCATGAAGAGGTCCAGCTTTTCATCTGTGAACAGAAACCTCCAGTTCAGGCCTGATTTTTGTTTTTCATGTGCATAGGAATGTGATAGTTGCTCGTCAGCATCTCAGAGTACTGCATGATTCAGCACCATTTCTTCCTAGGGGAATGGCTGACAAAGGCTGGATAAATAGAGGCATTTTCACACACAGTGGCAGAAACCTGCAGAAGTCTTGGCTGAACTCTCCAGGGCTGGCAATGGCCATTAATCTCTCACTTACATGAGCCCTAAAACTCATTATAATGAGTGCTTTTTTTCACACACATACAGTAGCACTTTCAAGCACTTTTGGTGTTAGAATTTGTATTATTGTTTTGGGGGGGGGGAAAAAAAAAGGGGGGGGGTCAAAAGTATCCCAACAATCAAAACCTCAGGGTATTTCCCTGCTATTTTACATCAAATTTAAGTGTTATGACAGATTTTTTTAAATTATTATTATTATTAGGGGGCTACAACTAAGACATAAGCATGCTGCTGCAGCTTTTTATTGCTCCATCTCTCTCACCTGTTAAACTGTAAATTTCCTTGAGCAATATCAAAGCACTTTCTCAAATGGTACCTGGAGCCTGAAACTAGAGTGTGCTGAGCAGGAGTCCTCTCCCTGTCCTGCTCTCCATCTCTACATACCAGACAGTGTCGTGCTCCTGTTCAGCATTTCCCAGTCTGAAGCAGCAGTTTTATTGCCTTCTAATGGAAAACTTGAATTCAGTTGTTAAGCCTTCCTATGGCCGATTTGCAGGAGAGCTGCTCCCTCTGCTGAGTTTTCTGTCGATCGTCACCGACACCTGATGTCCTTCCTCACCATGCTCGGTCCCAGCCCGGACTGGAACGTGGGTCTCTCTGCTGAAGACCTCTGTACCAAGGACTGTGGCTGGGTTCAGAAGGTCGTTCAGGATTTAATACCCTGGGATGCCGGCACAGACAGTGGCGTTACCTATGAGGTATGTGGACTGTCTGTAATATACTTAAAACATAAATTACCTTAAAGCCGTGAAGAATGAAAGCGATTGGAGCCATGGTAACACCATATATGCCTTTATACTACTCTAGTAAAAATTTTGCTTGTAATGCATTAAAAGTTATTTAGACAGATGCTAGCCACAGCTGCTGTTGGTCATTGTGTCTGAATTCCCTGAGCATTGTTATTAATAGGATAATATTGCATTCACTTGGGATATTACTGTATTCACCTAGTGAATAAATGGAGGCTTGTTTGCTCAAAACTAAGCATTAAGGTGTCCAAACCCTTTGATACAAATCTGTGTGCCATCAGCAGCCACATCAACTTGAGTTTTCTACTGTTTCAACCCAGTGTCAACTGTTCTGCTTGGCACAGAAAACTTAACTATTCCTTGCAGCAAGGATTGAAACTCTGGACATCTCATCACTACAAGATTCTAAAATCATCCATTTTCTCTGTCTCCATCACTCTTTCAGTCTAGGAAGAGATTCACATCATCCTCAGGTAAAGTCCTGTTTTTGACCAAATGAGTTATGTAAAATTACTGAATTTGTTAGGTCTCCATAGGTGACAAGTGTACCTACACTATGTGTCTATATAGACCATATAGACAGCTGAAGTTAGGCAAGATTAGTCACATCCTCAAACACCACACATATTCCACATATTCCATATGTCACACACATTGTCAGATGACAGAAGTTGGATTTTTTTTTTCCTTCAGACCCAGTCTCTTTAGAACCTAAGGCTTCTATAAGGAAACTTCTTTTAAGGAACCTATAACTCCAGTTCTGATGCAGCTCTGGAGACATATTGAGTATTTTTTATTATTAGTGTAGTCATCTAACCACACAACAAGGCATACATCTTACTGTGAACCCAGCTGTAGGGTTAAATCCTGAAGTGTTAGAGAAGTGCTTCGTGACAAAAAACCACCCCAACCTCTTACCATTAAGCATGAATGTACCAAGTTCCCAATTTAGCATTTTAGAGAAGTTTTAATTTCTACAGATTAATTCTATTATTAACAAAAATTATTAGCTTCTTTTTAACCTTTTTTTCTTTTTGATTGCAGTCTCCTAACAAACCTACAGTGCCTCAGGAGAAGATCAGACCACTTACAAGCTTAGATCATCCTCAAAGTCCATTTTATGATCCAGAAGGAGGATCTATCAAGCTGGTAGCCAGAGTCGTCATTGAGAGAATCGCACGCAAGGTATTTTTTATATACATATATATATATACACACATATATACATACGTAGAATTCTCAAGCAAGCAAAAACCCCCACTTCATAAACAAAACATCTTTGCTGTTCCCTCCCACCCGTCCTCCAGAATCTACCCACCTTAATCTACCCACAACAAAGATAACAGCAGAAAAGAACTAAAACTGTTTCTTAAATTTAAAACTTCCTTAAGGTATTATTTCTCCTACTTCTGGTAATTACTGCAGCTGCTTAATTGGGGATTTTTTTTTTAAGTATGCATTGGAGTTAGAAGTGCTGCAGATGCAATACTACCTTGCAGTACATTACTGTTTTAGCTCCTCTGTCTGTGTACACGTATGAGTTTCCTATATCCAATCTCCACAATAATTTCTTTGCAGGGGGAGCAATGCAATATCGTACCTGATAACATAGATGATATTGTGGCAGATCTAGCACCAGAAGAAAAAGAAGAAGGTACTTTTAAAATTAGTTTATGCTGTACTAATTTATATTTTGTTCCATTCTCTACTGTCATTTCTAGATAAAGCACAAAACTGACTTAGGAGCAAAAGTCCCACTCAGTGCCAAAAAGTGATTTAGGTTTTTCATTTTTTCTGGTATCTGCTATTAGCGTTCCCTTATATAGCAAAGAAATTGTATGTATACCTGGAGGATGACAATAGCAATAAAGGCAATAAAAGAGAGAAGCCTTTTGGGTTCAATTTTTTTTATTTTTTAAATGAAAGTTGGCAATTGGTCATTTGTTTTCCTTTTGGGCTGAAATGGAGAAGATAGACTGCAGGAGGAAAGAATGTATCCTATTTGCACCTAAAGTAATCACCAATCAAGCTAAAAGGAGCAAATGGAAGACAATCTATCTTTAACATTCACTACCTTTTCTTACTTTCTAGATGATACCCCGGAGACCTGCATTTATTCAAACTGGTCCCCATGGTCAGCCTGCAGCTCTTCCACCTGTGAAAAGGGCAAAAGGATGAGGCAGAGAATGCTTAAAGCTCAGCTGGACCTCAGTGTGCCCTGTCCAGATACCCAAGATTTTCAGCCATGCATGGGTCCGGGCTGCAGTGATGAAGGTAACCGAGAGGAAAGTGTGGAGGAGAAGAACACTTTGTAGGGTTTACTTTTCCTTCAAAGTTCCTAAAGCTGTTGGTTGCTGTATGACTCGAGGTACAGCAAACAGAGGAATAGTTGCCGAAGAATACAAATTGAAGCTGTCTCTGGTCAGTTCTGCAGTTCATCTGAGATGATGCATCAAGTATGCAAAAGCATAAAGGAAAGGAGTAGAGTAAGCAATAGAGAGGACAGAATGTGAAAGGCAGCATAAAAGTGACACTGCACACAACTGGACAGCTACAGATTCATCAGCAATTATGTTAATATTAGTAATTTAAATGGTTCTCTGTATTTTAGATGGTTCCACTTGCATGATGTCTGACTGGATTACATGGTCCCCCTGTAGCGTATCCTGTGGGATGGGAACACGATCTAGAGAGAGATACGTAAAACAATTCCCTGAAGATGGCTCTATGTGCAAAGTGCCTACTGAAGAGACTGAGAAATGTATTGTAAACGAGGAATGTTGTAAGTATTTTACTTGGCTTCGTAAAATCCAGCCAGTGGCAGGAGAACTGCCCAAAACTTTTTTTTTAATATGAGCTCTACTACTGAGTGATTTTCTCTGTCCATTTTGAATAGCCCCTAGCAGCTGCCTTGTCACTGAATGGGGAGAGTGGGATGAATGCAGTGCCAGCTGTGGCACGGGGATGAAGAGACGACACAGAATGATCAAGATGACTCCTGCTGATGGATCCATGTGCAAAGCAGAAACTACAGAGGCAGAGAAATGCATGATGCCTGAATGCCGTAAGTGTCCATGAGTTTATCTCCTCTGCTGTAGAGAGGCATCCTTTCTGACACATTGCTCCATCATGCAAGAAATATAGTTAAACTAGAAGCAATGCTGCTTTTTCTTGTTCTCCTTAAAAATCCCTTAGGGAATGTGCAGTAAGTACCATGTTCATCAACAGAATGAGAGTATCAGTAAAAAAAATACTGAGTGGTATGCTGTTACTGTATTACCCATACAGTGATGTGTATGTGTACGCCATACATAAGCAACTCTAATTTATGGAGTATGAGGAATATTTAATAAGGCTAGAATAAAAGAGAGCCCTCTCCTTTCTCCCATGAACAGTTCAGAAATTGAGATGCTCCTTTGGTGCAGTCAGCCAGACTCCTCCTTACTGTGACTATTAATATTGGTTTTAATTTATTAAGAAATGTTAAGATTTTCATCAAAGACAGAAAGAATTAAGTTAAAGATGATTTTTGGTGGATAAAATGTGGAAGTAACACATTTTAGACATATCAATTTGACTTGCAGTACTGTCCACTGCAACAATCCAGGTTTTTTTACAGGAGTTATGATTGAAATGTGACTTCTTGAAGTGTTTGTTCCCCAGAAGCACTGTGACTCTGCAGCTATGAGATATAGAAAAAGATAGCAAAGAAAAACCAAGCAAACCTTTCAGTTTATTATAGTGTTTTCTGAGTTTCTTCAGAAGCATCATGCAGCTTGTGATTCATTTTGTCCAACATAAGAACAAAGTGTAATTGGTTGATGACAAAACATAGTACATTTTTCACCTCTATTATTTTCAAAATGTATACCTTCACAATTTACTTATAAAGGAATTGATTACCTTTTCATTTTCATCTTAGACACCATCCCCTGTCTACTCTCTCCTTGGTCTGAATGGAGTGACTGCAGCGTGACATGTGGGAAGGGAATGCGAACCCGGCAAAGGATGCTGAAATCTGCTGCCGAGCTTGGAGACTGCAACGAGGAGCTGGAACAGGCGGAAAAATGCATGCTGCCCGAATGCCGTGAGTGTGGGAACTCGCAGGAAAGGGGCGGCTGACGATGTCTGGACAGTCTGTGGGTCAAAACTCTTACCACCCTCTTTCAGCTTTGTTTCTTAGATGTTTACAACAGTTCTTTTTTCTAAGAAAAATTATTTCATGGACAATTATTTCTCGTTTGCCTTTGGTTATGAAACATAATTTGAAAATTTTAGATAAATACTCTCTGAAATCAGGAGTGCTATAGACTGCTTTCCAATTCTGTTTCAGAGAGGAGTCTACAATTGGCAAGAGTACTCCTTGCCCCCTTAAACTCTGTAAACAAATGATCCAGTACTCTCTTGCTCTGATTCTTGCTTTCCAACCATGTATTATTTCTAAATCTAGCCACACAGGAATTGGTAATATGGGAGTTTTATCATCTGTGGATTTTTTTTTTTTAATTATTATTATTGTGCACTTTCAGCTATTGAGAGCTGGAATATGGTCATGTGTGAATTTCAGCTTGACTTACTCAGCTCTATAGTGATGACCGACATTGCTTTGCCTATATGACTTCTCCATATTTAACATAATACTGTAATTTTAGGCAAGAGTTTCTGCACTTCTCAATAGTAAATAAGTCAGAATTATAAACCCTGTTTTTTACTCAACTGCAGAATGGGTGCTTGTGAGGAAGGGAGGATTTAAATCACTTGTGTGATTCTTTTAGCTCACAGAAGGAGCACAAAAGAGGCTCCACCTTTGATACAACTCTGAACTGTATCATAACCTTTTCACTGATCTACATCCCTTTGCAACCTGGAATATCATATGAGGCAGTGGATAGTATGGAGACAGCTACATTGATTTTTTACCTTTCTCCACCAAAATCTCACATTTATTGGGTGGTGCAAATTTCTAGTTGCTTTGGAGTCTCTGTGCAGCGTGATAGTCTGAGGCACTGCTGAATGAATAAGATGCTTTTAGTGTCCTGTTGCCAGCTGGTTTATGAGGCTTTCTAACTAATTACATTATTTTTCACAGTAAGTATTGGCTAGAAAAGGCTTTTACACTGTAATTTGCTATTTCAGCTTTTCTTAAATAATGTGAAATATCGTTTGTTTGTTGTTCACTGGGGCTGTGAGTTTTAAGCAGTGCTGAAAAGATGAAAACTTTTAAGACATAATGGTATTAGTGAACTTGCTTATTGCATAACACTATCAGTAAAGCAAGGCTTTGATCTCAGAGATATCTGATTCTTTCTAAATATAACTCAATTTTTAACAGCTTTTCATTATAAAACAGGCATATGGGAGTACAGAATGTAAAACTGAAGAAGGCACAGGAGAATTATTTATATGTTTTTTTGTAATTTTAGCGATCTGTCAGCACCAATCTTGAAAAACAAATTGAAAAAAGTGTCAAATAATAGTTGTGCTAGAAATGCACTCAGAAAATTGACATGTAGCCTCACAAAATTTGCTAAACAGACTGGAGGCTTAAGTTGCATTCATGCATTTAGGATATAAAAACCCATCAGGCACATTTGTGTGTTTCTTCTTGAGCTTAGGTTTAGATCTCATGGTTTTGTGTAATATTTCTCATTCTTCACAGCCATCGACTGTGAACTAACAGAGTGGTCACAGTGGTCTGAATGCAATACCTCATGTGGAAAGGGCCATATGATCAGGACAAGGATGATTAAAATAGAACCACAGTTTGGAGGAACAGCATGCCCAGAAACTGTCCAACGTACAAAATGTCGAGTAAGGAAATGCCTGAGAGGTCCAGGTATGGAAAAAAGGCGCTGGAAAGAGGCCCGAGAGAAAAGAAGAAGTGAACAAGCCAAAAAAAATATAGATAGTGAGCAATATCCAGGTGAGTGTGAAACCATTATTAGTATGCTCATGTGAAACCATTACTTAGGATGCTCGTGTCTGTGTTTTCTGCATAACAGGAGAAGGTGAGCAGCTCTACTTCATGCTGCAAGAACATTTTCAGCATTTGATTCTAGAGAAAGTTTTAGCAGTAAAGTAAAGCATAGCCACTGTCAGTGTTTGCCTGTCACCAAAAACATGTGACCTAAGTTTAGGGTACAGTGGAGAAAGGCTCACATCTCTCCCATCACTGAAAATATTTTTAGCTTCTTCACTACAAAGTGTGGAATGTGGAAAAAATCTAGAACTGACACCTGGAAAAGGACTGATAGAAATTTCTGCAGACCTGGGTGATAATCTTTGCATCCAGTTACCTTTGAACTTGGAAAGTATTTGTTCCTGGATCCAATGCTGAATTCCAAAACTGAATTGATACCCACCTCCATAATCTGCTTCAGACTCAGACTGCTCTGAGAGATCTGCTCAGACTGCTTTTTCAATAAGGGACACTATTACCAAGCACTGATACCTCAAGTCAATAAAATATAATCTTTTGTGGTATAGTTTACATTACCTGGATGTGAACTACTGCTAAGTGTTGGTTCATGCTTGTCCAATATTTATCAGTTTCTTAATTTTATCTGTGTTTTATAATGTAGACAGTAAATTTATTTTTAATACACTTTTTCAGTGTTTAACAAATGCAGCTTTATTAAACTTAACTGGGGTTACTTAAGCCCTACTTGTAATAAACTAGGCAATATGCTATCTTAGATTCAAAAGATGTAACGTGCATAATGGTACACATATTGAGATATGCAGGTTAGACTGAAATACTAAAAATTTAATCAAATTACTTATTTTTTCAGTTTGTAGGATGAAACCATGGACTGCTTGGACAGAATGTTCAACACTCTGTGGTGGTGGGATTCAGGAACGCTACATGATGGTAAAGAAGAGGTCCAAAAGTACTCAGTTTACTAGTTGCAAAGACAAAAAGGAGCTAAGAGCATGTAATGTTCACCCTTGTTAACAAAACACAAGGCTTCCAAGTGATGCACTCTGAGCTAAATGGAAAGTCAACCTTGGTTTGGTTTTTAAAACAAAAAAAATATAAAGTGTATATTAGTTTTCATTTTTGCAGTGTGGTTTGCTTTTTAGTCTTGCTGGTGCAAGAAATATATTTTATAAATATTTCCTCACAGATTTATGCTGAGAGTAACTCTTTGGTACTCCAGCCAGCCCTTAATGCATAAAAATAGTAAGTCATTATGTGTCATTTAACTAAAATACAGACATATCTGTGGATATGGAATAGCCATATAGAAATGCTACTTGTAAAGACATGGGCTGCATGCATACTAACATAACTAAGTTGAAGTGACATGTCTCATATGTGGGAGGATTTCTCTCTCAATATGATTTCAAAAATCCAAAGCAGTGCCTACATGATTACACAACTATGCCAAGGAGTAATTTCAGTAATGCTGGTTCAATAATATTAAAGGTGCATGTTTATCTTTGTACACTGTTGGGTTAAGCTGATAGTTATAATAATTATCCAATATACTTTTCTTCACACGGATGCTATGGTCCATGCAAAATGGTCTTTGTTTCGTTAAAACTTGAAATAATTTGTGCAGCTCAATAGTGATATCCACCCACTACATAGTCACAGTCATAACAGCACACAAAGAAAACACGTGAATGTCATAAAATAGTTAGATGCCATATTCTTATATTGGGTGATACAGAACTAATAGCAATTGGTCCAAACACAGAGTCTCACAACAGCTGTGTCATGGAAAGACTTCCACAGTGACACTAAAAAAATTAGATTCAGTTTTGTGAGGATGTTAATCACACTGAAAAGAGAAAGAGGTTTATAATATAATAAAAATGGCAGAGAAAAGGTGAGCCAGGTTCTCATGTACCCCTTATAACCAACAATGGGAAGGGAGCCTCTGAAACAAAACAATGACAGCCTCTTAAAATATTAATTACAGATGGACAGATGAATATATTTATAGCAGTTTCATCCAGGTGTCGGACCAGTGAGACCTTGGGCTTCACTTGCTATTGGAATATAATACTGTCCTGTAAGCTTAACAATTTAACATGGAAGAGGAGAGATGAAGGAGACGGGTTGTATTTTGGTTTAGGAAAGGCAGCATACACCTATGTCTTTACATAAATAATAACAATGCACTGAAAATAAAGACTGTTGATACTGACTCTTAAAACAAGCTTGAGAGAAATGAATGGAGAAAAATTTGATAGTCTCTTTAAACCAACTTTAAGTAATTTACTCACTTCCTTAAGACTTGGTCACAACCCTGAGAACCTGACACTCAGGTTTTTAGTGTTTGCATTTGATGTGACCCACAGGCCACTGAGGCTGTTCAACTTCACTACCACTACCCTGGCCATCCTCTCACCCCCTCCCTGCACCTGAACGGGCTAGACAGGCTGGCTGCATTTCACTGTAGGGCTTCTCATTGTCATTTCTCCACTGAACACTGCAAGGGCTGCTCAGGACTTCCACAGCTGTCACATCCCACCCCCTCAAGGTACTGGGTTTTTTTAGACCTGGAATGAAGAGAGGGCCAGGGAAATAATGGAACCAACCGCAGTGTTAAGCCTCTCCCACCACTGCTAAATAAAATGGGTGCAAGCCCATCGTGAACCAAACCAGGAGAAGAAAAAAGAAAAGTAACAAGGTTTAATGCTAAAACCAAACATTTTACATTTTGCACAGCTTGGCTTATTTAATATTAATTCAGATAGTTTGCCTCCTTGTGTCTGTTGGAAAATTCTGCCGTTTATGTTTCTATAGCACTGTCATTACAGTGTAGCAGCAAGACTGTCCCTTAGTAAATCATGCATTTACAACCTTACCTTGCACATTACCCTTTTACAAACAAACAAATCCCAACAATAAAACAGTGGAATGATGTAGATACTGAAGTGACCAGCTGAGCACATTTCAGGTGAAGAACCAGATGGTTGCAGAGAAGAGCTACCGTGATTAATGCCGGGCACTCAGCCAGGGCAGAGCTACATATGCAGTCATGACCCCCACACCACCTACCTTTGGGAGCCGCTCTTGCTGAGCCTGACAGAGGCCATCCTGGCTGAGGCCAAGCATTCCAAAAATAACCTCCGACTATGAAATATGTGACAGAGTGGTTTTTGTAAGCTTGGATCTGTGAGAGCTTGGGGTAGAGGGAGCAGAAGAAAGTTTCTCCTGAATGGAAAAAAAATGCTATAAGTTTACTCACTTCTTCAAGCTAATCTTGCAAAAATCTTGCTGGTTTCTGCAATTGATTGAAAACAAGGTTATTTTTATTTTCGTGTTTGTCCCAGTTCATCAAGCTGCTTTGTCTTTTAATTAGTCCCTTTACCAAAGTCTTTATAGTCCAAATATACCTTTAGGTACGTAGGAAATTCACAACATATATTTCTGAACATGCCCAGAAAACTGTCCATTAAAACAATCTGGCATTACTTTCACTGTGGTTCCTACTAATTTGATTCTCTATATACTTTTTTCCTCTTAGGAGGCTGTTCAATATTATTTCCAGTCATTTATCTTAGGCTTATTAAAGTTATGAATGTTGGCATTTATTTTTCCCCCCACCTTCTTAATACATGCAATGACAACGTAGATTGCACTGGGTCAGAAATACAT
>NW_010333704.1:110758-111066 GCF_000700745.2 Antrostomus carolinensis
TCCTGCTTAGGTTCAGCTTTTCACACTGTTTTTTTGTTGAAACATTTTACAAGTGACTTTTCTTTCTTCTAACTTGATAAAAAATAAATATTTAAGCTTGTTACATTTTCTAAAAAAAAATAAAAAATTCACAAACAAAAACAAATTAAGAAAAAATGAGGTTGATTTTCTATTCAGAAAAAAAAAAAGCTCTGATACTGATATACAATATGTAGAAGTCTTGCATTGTTACTGTAAACTTTCTATTAGTGTAATAGCCACCGATTATCAGTCAATAAAAATGAGAACTGTTATCTCTCATCTCCTGA
>NW_010333704.1:111101-129189 GCF_000700745.2 Antrostomus carolinensis
TTGTAGACCTCAAGTATCAGATTTTAGCATTGTGTGTATGGGTTTTTTTCTAACATACAAACTGTAGAAGTTTTACACGTAGTAATAAATAAAAGTTAGGGGTCTAACAAATGTACAGTAGGACTCTGTGTGTGCAGCATACAGTTTAAACAGAATTCTGTTTGATTGCATTTTTAGATTTCGTTCATTGTTTTCGTTTGCTGTGGAATTACGAAAAAGCTACCATGAATATTTCTTACCAAAGTCTCGTGTAGATGTTTTGTAGCTGTCTGGCTAACACATTATTATTATTATTATTTTGGAATAAAGACATCTTTACTATGAATTCTACACTTGTATGGGATTCTGTTCAACTAATATGATTTTGCACACCAAAAACCCCACACACTTATTAATATAAGGAGTCAAGTCACACTTACTTACATTTTACTCCTGTTCAAGCTAACAGGCTATCTGGAGTGAGCTGAATTTTACTAGAGTCAGTCACTCTTTATCTTTACTATGAATTCTACACTTGTATGGGATTCTGTTCAACTAATATGATTTTGCACACCAAAAACCCCACACACTTATTAATATAAGGAGTCAAGTCACACTTACTTACATTTTACTCCTGTTCAAGCTAACAGGCTATCTGGAGTGAGCTGAATTTTACTAGAGTCAGTCACTCTTTCTAGAAATCACAGGGTAATTTAGGATTGTTACCCAAATTATCCTGTATTACTCTCATTTGGGTTTTTGTTGGTGCTGTTGTTGGTTTTTAATAAAAGAGAAACTATTTAAAAGAACAAGTTTTAAAGCCTGGTGATACATGAATGGAAAATTGCTTAAAAATGAGCTTTCAAAAAGTCTGAGATTTTGTGAAACTTTCTGCTGATATTCTGTGCTACTAGAAGACTGTTCAGGTACGCTGCGCATGAGCACCTCACTGATAACAACACAGAAAATACAGCAGTCGGGGGGAGCTGCTCAGCAAAGCTGCTGCTGCAGAAATGTGACTCTAACATCTTGCAGCCAGCTAGAACTGACCAGTGGGGTCACAAAAAACCTGTGTTCTAAACTTGAAGTGTAACAAAGCTGAGGTGGACCAAGAGGCAGTTGCCTGAGATGACCAGCTGGGAGCTGCTTACCAGTGACTGAAGGCAGAGTCTGGTGCAGTAAAACTCCACTGGCATTTCCCTCTCTGCTCTCGATAGAAAAGCACTCGGTATTTCCAAGCAGCTGTTTCAAGGCAGATTTGTCAGCTCGTACAAGAGCAGCACAAGGCCCCCAGCAGCGCTGCCCACCCACAGGGAGCTGCCAGCTAACAGTAGCTCTGCTCCAGCAGCGCTGGGACAGGGACAGGGACACTGCCTGCTGCCAAGCTGCTCCCTGCAGGTACGCTGCCACAGCATCATCCCGTCTTTGTAGCCACTTTTAGAAGCACAGAGACAGATTAACTCACCTTTCTGTAATCCCTGCTCTAGTTTGTTGGTGAATAGTGGAGTTTCCACAAAAATTGCTAATCCTTTTATCTTCAAATAAGACCAACAGCACTGAGCCTGCCTAGCCCGAGCAGAGGAGTGACTGCAGTGCCAGTACCAGCAGTCTGGCTTAGCAGGGTAAGTCCTCTGGGCACCTGCACATCATGGATAACCACAGACAGAGACAGACTTTCCTGAAGGACAATTTACAGCATCCAAGTGAACCAGCTAACTCTTTCTCCATGGAAAATGTGAAGCTAAGTGAATTTATGGAGCAATTTAATGTTCTGGCATACCAAATGGTGAGACATCTGGAACAGCAATCATGATCTTATGGCCCATAAAGCTGTATCAGAACAGCTTTTCCTCAGAAGGGGTCACAGAGCATGTAAGTCAGCACAGTGACCATATGGCCTCTTCAGATGCCATCCATCCAAGTGACTGCTTGGGACTTGCTTGACAGCATGCCTGCCAGAACTTGGGGTGCTCCTTTTTGCATGGGCAACACACCTAAGCCATAACCAGCACAGCAGAAAGATGATAGCTAGAGCAGGTCCTCAGCTGTGGTTTGTCATATGCATGTATCAAATAACTCTCAGTTCTAGAGGTACCTGCCATTCTCAGGGCCACAGATACTGAGTTTCCAGGGTGGGGAAAAAATAGCAAAATGCTGAAATTCTGCAGAGCTCTCAGCTAAAATCTGAAGCCTGTCATTGCAGACTGTTTGACAACTATCATTTCCATTTCTGATACAGTTATTAATGCCACAGCGTATTGTCACATGGCTATGCTCTTAACTGCAAAGCAAACTATAGAGTGTGTGTGTATGCATGTATGTATATAAATACATATATATGTGGTATACAGTACACACACACACAATATTTTTCATATATTTTCCCACTTAGAAAGCAGCATACTAGCCACGGGAAGGGTGGTGGGGGTGGGAAGTCTTTACCAGTAAATTGAAATGTGCTTAAAAATCTCTTGCTACCAAGTTTCATGCAGTTAGTGTTCTTTGCTCCACATACAAATCCATTTAAGATCTTTATTGCAACGCTTTCAAATTTGGGACTCAGTCACTTCATGCAGTGTTGTGCAAAACAAAGCAATTACAGGCCACCTGAATGATATTGAGTTCTGTCTCCTCTGGTTTCCAAAAGACAGAACAGTTTGAGCTGTAACTGATGGGCACATTAACTGCTCAGTAGGCAATGACATTTTTCACATACAGTCTAGATAGCTTAATGCATCTCAAACGCTAACACTTGGAGCTCTGCATTCTTCTCATCTTCTTCATAAAAGTCCTAGGGAACATAGTTTACTCCACCATCAGTAATAAAGTCGCCAACACCGAGACAGGAAAGTCCTCCCTCTCTGCTTACTTACCGCATTTGCACAAGTGGAGAAAAGGAAGCTTCTCATAACTCCCAATTTACTTTCTTTTCATTAGCAAATAGCAGGGTATTTTTAAATAAGTCTTTTAAAATAAACATTTGATATAAGTTTCAAAGAAAGATCAAAGGCTGTTTCCAACACAGCAAACATTTCTCCCCACCCTTCTCACTGCACCTTTTAAACCAGTGGTGGCACTGCAAGTGCAGCTTGGACAGACATCTCTCAGGGACTCTATCAGGAGCACACGGCGGCATTTGGAAAAGGGCCTGCTGCCTTTGGGAGGCCAAAAAACCCTGCACATCCCCTCCATTGTGCCAGCTATTGCTTTAGTGCACATGGGCTCAGCCCCAAGGCCATACCCATCACTGCAGTCACAACTGTGCCAACTCAACAGCCTTTCTGTGAAGCTTGGACATGCCACGAGACGATGCTCTGCAGGGAAAGGCCAAGGACACAGTATAACACCTGCCTTTTAGGGCCCATCAGAAGCTCTGGGTTTGGGCAGAGCAGGCGGGACTGTGAATCTCCAGATGAGGTGAACAATCACACTCATCCATTCACATGGAAGCAACCAAGGGCCTTGAACACTCACTCAGCCAAGGCCCAAACATAGAAAGGACTCTAAAGCAGCATGGTGTGAACCAGCCAGCTTTATCTAAACTGCCTTTTATCTGAAAAAAGAGAGTGAATGCACACGCACATAAAGAGAGAGCCAACAAGACACGTGACTAAATCACAGAATCTTTCCAAGTAATGCTCTCTCTTCCACCCAAAGAGCTGGATGATGCTGAAAAAAGCTATCCTCTCCCTGTGTCTGCAGTGGCTGGGGCTAGCAGGGAGAAGGTGGTGTGACTGAGTCTGTACAGAAAGCACCAGTACCTCACCCACAGTTCCTCTGCCAACACTGCCTGCACCACGAGGCTGGACAGGACCAGCACCAGATTTAGGGTTAGCAGAATAAACAAGTTCCAGAGCTGACATTCTTGCAGGATCATTCAGCTTTGGAAATGCAGTGAGCGCACCTGGGGAGAGCCAGTGGCTCATCCCTGCATCTGAATGACGTAGGGTTTGGGTCAGCAGCATGAAGGGTCCCAGCAGCATTACTCAGCTCCTGGGGAGGCAGAGCAAGGACAATCTGTAGGAACAGCCAGTGGCACATCCACAAAGCCTCCTTAAGGAACCTCCTCAGACAGGACTAAAGACGCTAGGGTTAGGATTTATACTCTTGTTATATCAACATAAGCACTGAGCCAAGGAAGTTGGGCCAACAGTTGAAAAAATGTAAATAACAGATCCCACACTTTACCCATAAACCCTGAGGTGTTTCATATTTGCACACAATACTTTATCAACATAAGTCAGAAGTAAAAAACAATAAAAAGAATGTTTTTACTTACAGAACCCTCAAGTCCACTTGAGCAGCAAGGGCACAAAATCGGTGTCTAGAAAAGAAAACAAGAGCTCTAGGTTAGAATTTTAAAATGTGAAAGTGGTCTACATTGTGAGTGCAAAATGCATAAAATCCTATGAATGGAAAAATACAGCTTTTATACCACTTTATACATCAAAAAATACATGAAAAACAAGATGTACAAGAAGAGTACTTCCAAGGGCAAATAAACAGCTACACTATTTAGAAAGGTTAAAATATTTACGATCTATCTTAGAAGTTTTCATTAAAGGAAAAGATGAGTATTTGTCATACCATCTACTTGCAAACATAGAGTTCTGTTTACATTTCTATGACATGTTTCAAACTCTGGTTTAGATCTACCTTAGATGTCAGAAATGAGCATAAACATCTGTAAATGGATCATTCCTGAAGGACACAGTGGGGTACATAAAGGAATACTGGTACCAACACACATACATATGCAGGCTTGAAATTTCTTTACTGGAACGCTGCTCACTGGAGCAATAAAATCGCAGCCCACTAGATGGCAATGGAAGCCAACACAGACAGCTGCGTGTTCCAAAACAATCATAAAACCCCAGCTAAACACGAGAGTCTCTGTGCACAGTGTCACTGATTGCAAGGATCTGCCCAGGCTGTAAGTCAGCATTTCCTCTCCATACCTGCCAGCTCATGACTACTGACACTGAAAGCTTTACCACTGCAGACACGTCAGGTACCTCACAGGGAGGCGTGAGTCTTGTCTCAATCTTCTTTAATTAGGTGTAGAAATGCTAGTGGATGCACTTTGGATGAGAAGGGGATAAGGAGGAGGGAGTGACATGAGCTAACAATCTATTTTTTGCCCACAAAGCCACAGAACCTCATGGACTGGTCTTCCAGTGAGGCATCCATACCTTCCCCTAGAGAAAAAGTGTTTTTATGAATCTTGAGAAGCAGCTACATTGTAGAAATCCTACAGCCCAGGCAATAAACCACTTGGCTAGGAGGCAGGAGGCCTAGGGCTTCAAATGTCCTGCAAGGGAAGGCAAAGGAGATGATGTTTAAAGCCAGCCTCCCCAGGGGCACAGGGGCTGGTGACTGAGCTGAGCCTGGGGCTGTAGCCGGGCTCCCCGAGTCACCCACAGGGCTGGCACCGAGGAAAACACATTGTCCAAAGCCAGGTTAGAACCACACGCGGGGTTTTGAGGTTAATGTGACTCAAAAGTCCTTTTGATATGCAAACATATAAAATATAGTTAGATTTATTCATTTATTTTCTGTATTAAGAATTAGATTTTAGAAAATAAGCTTAGCTTCATTTTGTCTCTGTGTTAGGTGGGAAACTTTAAGTTTAGATCGTTTTGTCTGTGTTAAGGTGGAAACTTTTACAATAACTAACAAGCTGTTCCACGCTATCAGCAAAGGCCTTGCGGTGCCTGGTACACGAGCAGTCTGGAGCAAGATAAGAAGGAACTGGTGTGCAACACCTGCAGTCTGAAGCAAAAAGCCAACCTTGTTTTGTCTAATGGTCTACAAGGGTGCTAACAAACACCAACAGGAGGCAGTACGCAAGCGCCAATGGGAGTGAACTTATGCTAAAATTTCTTGGAACTAATTAGCTTAACCCATCCTAAATTTAATGAATATGTATGTGTGTGTACTTTAAATAATGCCTTTGTAAAAGAGTGGGTGCGCAGGGCCTTTATGGAGTGATCCACCCTGTCGCCCGCCGGCGAATAAAACATACCTGCTTTATAACTCTCTACGAGTTGTAGGGTTTGATTCCGCAAATCACTTTTTGTGTCTAGTTTCTTCTTGGGTAAGGTTTTCTGTACTCAAGACAGTAAAACACCTATTGTAGCTGTGGTGGCATTATTTTATTCACCACTGTTATGTAAAGATAAGCATTTTTCTGGTGAAAATGGTTTAGAACTGTTAAGAAATCTAAATTCCTTACTACAGTCTGCACACAGAAAAGCAGCCCCAGCTGCTTTTTGCGTGAAGCTATTTCCAAAAAAAAGAAACGTGTAGAAAGAAAACCCATAACCTCTGCATCCAGGCCAGGCTGGAGACCCTGTCTGAGGCTCCTCCACCCTGTCTGCAGGCGGCAGCACGACAGCAGCTACCAAACGCAGTGGCTTTGCTCGTCCCAAGCCACCCAAGCTCCAGCCAGCCGTGCAGAGCTGTGGATGAACAGGAGCAAGCAGAGCTTCCTGTAAATCAGTGGAGCACTTCTGACTTCAAGAGAGCTGCAAAGCTAGACCTGCTGCGAAATGCTAGCAGGCTCAGCAGCACAGATCCAGACCCACCGAGCAGCAGGAGACAACAGCACGTGGGTTGGACGGTACCTGCCAAAGACGAAAGGCTGCTGCAACCCAACAGGGCTCTAGGAAGTCAGGTCAGTTCGTCAGGCACCAACTGGACGCAGGTCCAACTTGGAACAGACGTTGTGCGCTCTCTAAAAAAAATCACTGTCTCTTGAGAATGAGATTTCTCTTTTAATTAAGACAGTACTTTGGAGCAAATACCCTTTGGCATAGATCAGAAAAAGAACATTGCGTGTTAAAATCATCAGCCCACAGAACGTACCTACAACCCCCTCAGAACTGATCCCATAAATAACAGCAGGGAACTAATTGCTCAACCCACAGTTTTTAAACTGCTCCTTTAGGTCTGTTGTCTTTCCTGAGCTACTTCTGCTGGTATAAAGTGATGACATTAAAGTACCTGGATACTGGCAATGTGACTACAGAAAAGCCAGAACAAAGCACAGTCTTAGCTGAGTAAACTTTGTTCATGAAACAACAAAACCTTCCCTCCCCACAAATCCCGAAAGACCAATGTTACAAAAGCAAGAACTATGTTGCTATGACTACGATAAATTAACACCAACACCTTCTCCTTAAGGCTTTCCTTCTTAAATATCTATTCTTTAATCATGTAAAATATTTTCAATCTTAATCTAAGGTTTTCTGTATCATATTTCTGATTTAACATATGCTAAAATTGTTCAAATATTTCAATAATTCATTTAAGAGAATGTGTACCACTTTGCCCATGGTTAATTTTTACAACCCACCATGCACTGTAGCAGGGAGTAATGATTTGGCAGGGAGGATGTCCTCTTGTTGTTAGCAAGAGGATGACACTCATTTTTCTGTCTTCATGAAAAATCACATATAGATAAACCAGACAGCTTCATGATAAACTAACTGTATCCTGGGCAGCATCAAAAGAAGCGTGGCCAGGAGAGCAAGGGAGGTGATTCTGCCCCTCTACTCTGCTCTGGTGATACCCTACTTGGAGTACAGCTCTGAAGTTCTCAGCACAGGAAGGACATGGACCTGTTAGAGCAGATCCAGAGGAGGGCACAAAAATTATCAGAGGGATAGCACACTTCTCCTGAGAGAGTTGGGGTTGTTCAGCCTGGAGTACTTGGAGTACAGCTCTGAAGTTCTCAGCACAGGAAGGACATGGACCTGTTAGAGCAGATCCAGAGGAGGGCACAAAAATTATCAGAGGGATAGCACACTTCTCCTGAGAGAGTTGGGGTTGTTCAGCCTGGAGAAGAGAAGGCTCTACAGAGACCTGATTGCAGCCTTTCAATACTTGAAGGGGGCCTATAAGAAAGATAGTGACAGACTTTTTAGCAGGGCCTGTAGTGACAGGACAAGGGGTAATAGTTTTAAACTAAAAGAGGAGAGATTCAGACTAGATATAAGGAATAAACTTTTTTACAATGAGGGTGGTGAAACACTGGCACAGGTTGCCCAGAGAGGTGGTAGAAGCCCCATCCCTGGAAACATTCAAGGTCAGGTTGGACGGGGCTCTGAGCAACCTAATCTAGTTGAAGATGTCCCTGCTCACTGCAAGAGGGTTGGACTAGATGACCTTGAAAGATCCGTTCCAACCCAAATTATTCTATGATTTTATGAACCTCACCGTACACCAACAGGCTCTAGTTACCCTGATGAACCTCACCATACACCAACAGGCTCTAGTTACCCTGATGAACCTTCCCTGGGGCCCCCAGGTGTACCCACCCCCACAAGTACCCAAGCGTTTGCTGGCCAGGGAGCTGCACACCAGCTCAGCCCTTGCCCTGGCTTCTTGCCTGAGCTTTGCTGTGACTGCTCTTGCCCCATGCTGCCCTTGGAGCTGTTTTGTGATGACAGGCTTGTCTGGTCATCTAGGCTCATGGCTGACCCTTGTTACTGTCACCAGACCTGCTCTGCCCTTCTTGTTTGGGCACCTCTGTTGTAATGTTGAAAACGTCATGCCCTGAGCACACAACAACTCCAAAGCAGCGTCACTGTGGAAAGATGTGCAGGTGCTGGTGGACTTGTGATCCACAGCAGAGAAACACAATGCTCCCACACAGCAATTGCCTGCATGGTGTGTCTCATGGATTCACTTACTGCAGACCACAGTGCTTTGATGGCCAGCTGTCCCCACACGTTCTGGGAGGACAGACAAGAGACAAAAGTTGGGCTGCAGAGGTGAAATTACTTTGTGGGACCAGATCTCTATGCCTCCATGCTTCATTTCTAAAGAAGGATTGAAAACAATTTCTCCCCCCTCACACTTTTTTGCCTATTTAGAATGGGGAGAAAGTTGGATCAGGAATTGTTCTGCAATATGGTGTTTAGTGTAGTGTGTCTTTACACCTTTCTCCTTCACTATGTATTTCTTCAGTGTAGTAACAATAATGTCTGAAAACCTGATGTCTGCAAAAGTGATTCTTCTCTGTAGAAAAGAAGACTGACAAAGTGAATTGACCATAGTTTCTTCCCAAAACAGGGTTAAGGTTGTGCATGTTTTGAATCCTATTAGTAAATTACATTACACAAGCCAACATCTCTATTTGCTCCAGTGAAATTGCAAATTAACCCCCTTTAAAAGTAGGTCAGCTCACATCACCTAACAGATCAGTACTGTGTGATCAATCTTAATATCGTTATCAAGTAATCTGTAGAAAACTGTTTGGCAGACAATGCACTTTGACTCCATGCCCAGGGCTTCTGCTTTGTGATTAATGATTGTGCTATTCCCCATTTGTCCCCTGATAAGTTACACCTGTGCACCACTTAAGTAGACTTAATCTGAAATTCATGGAAGCATTAAGAATCACCAAAAGGGAAGGAAGAACAAAAAAGGAGAAATGTTCTTGGTACATAACAAAAAAGTTGCTGGAAGCTCATATTTCAGACTCACTCTTTAACAATCACACACTTTCAGAGTGCTTCTGATTTAATGCTTTCCAGATATGCACAGTACTTTTTACATGTACAACTCTGAACATATGCTTACCATTAAGGGAGATTTTTTCCCATTTTATTATTATCCAGCCCACCAAAAGAACAGAATCTATTGTCTACAGGTCAGACTAAATCAGGGGGCAGTCCTCCAAGTACCAGCTGGTAAACCTGTGTCATGTACAGATAGTGGATATTTGTGCGATGCCATTTATTGAAACTATTTATTTTTGTCCTATTTTCTCAAAAGGTTATTGACTGAATCGCTGTTGACTGATTTACTGCAGTATGTGAACCATCTCATTTGGCTGCTGCCAGTGCTGTAGTTCCTCTGGACAGGGGAGGCCAGCAGAAGGCTCTTAGCTAAGATCTATGTCTGCCCTTCAAGTGGGATTTACACATGCCATGGACTTAGTTTTGGATTAAATGCAACTGTGAATATCAGTAATTATTAACATAATTCCGAGAGAGTTCCCTCAGGTTGTTGTTTCATAACATGAAACACTGCGCAGCTAAAAAGGTTTAATGGTACAAAACAAGTGAAAAGTGCCTTCCTCCACTGCTTGTTTTTTACTAACGGCTGTTCCACACCACCAGTTGTGCTGGTGCCACTATTTGTGGGATCAAACTGTGCTCAGAGTACCACCCTGGTTTAAAACAAAAGCAAAAACTGCAGGGCTGCATGCTGCTGCACTGGGACAGAGACAACCTGCCAGTAGTACAAAGAGTCTGAAACTGAGAATGTCACAGGACACTTCATTATGGCTTCAACAGACACCTGGCAGAGAGCACCCAACATGTGGAAGTGTTATACAAATATCAAATATAACTTACATATTAACAAACACCTATAGCTGTTTGTTCATCTCCAGCACCTGCAATAACAACAGCATCTCAACAATGCCAGGACAGGAGCAGGGAGGATTTTGATTTCATATTTAAATTCTGAGGCATTATAATGTTATGCACAGCTGCATTTTTCTTCATTTGTTTTTCCTGACAGAGAATATTTCCTGTTCATTTTTTCCAGACAGCTTACTGGCAAAGGATGGTGCCACGTATTGGCATTTTAGAACTGTGGCTTGCTCAGCCATGCAGTGAGCAGAACCACAGAACCATCTACACCTACTCCACCCTCAAAGAAAAGAGAGAAAAAAGAGAAAAAAAAAGAAAAAAAAAAAAAGAAAAAGAAAAAGCTCTACTGTTCAGAACTAGAAAAATATTTTCTCCAAAATCTAACCAAGAAAAATGATGGGTGAGTGCTTTCAAGGTAATTTTGGTGTTTTCTCAGGTTTTCTTTGCTCATAACCTAGTTCAGTACATTTCCTGCATGAGTCTATGGAAGACCAACTGACCAGTACTTTCAACAAGATTTCAGTGTATCAAAGAGGAAATAAATTTGAAGAGCATTTCTTGGAACTTCTTTGTTCTTTTAGAAATTCAACCATACCCTCTTGCTTTCTTGATTTTAATATTTTAATCGATCTCTCTGGGAGCCCTATAAAACTGAGTGCATCTCTGGCTGCAATAAAGCCAGCAGAAATTATATAAAAACATAATTCACATGGCTGATCCTTAACTCTTCAACAAATTCATAATTCTCTATATCTCCAAGTTACACAGTTTTTGAAGCCAAGAGATTACTAAAATGATTTAGCTGAATTTCACAACTTTGCAGATAATGACTGAGAACAAGAGACAAAATTGCAGCAAAAAGCAAACATCTTTCCTCCCTTCCTCAACAGGACTCTATTTCAGCAGTTTGCTTCACAAAACAACCTTCCCAGTACAAAAAGCAGTATGAAGCTTGTGATTTTAAATTAAGATAGGTGAGGGTTTGTTTTTTGGTTTGCGGGGTTTTATTTTATTTTTATTTTTTTTAATCCACACTATAAACCACAAGTGTTTTCTTATGAAGCCCAAGTGCCCCATGTACCATTCTCCTTGCAGCTGTGAGTGGGCCTTGCCTTGTATGTGCTAGAAAAGGTGGTGTTAGGAGGTTCTTCTCAGCAGAACCGAGCAAGGCCTCTTGTAGAAGGGTGGGAAAGACATTGCATGTTGTACTGGTGTAAGCAAAAAGGCAGCATATGCAAGAAGGGAAAATCACCGCTGAGGAGGCTCAGCTTCCCATCCTGCTCTCCCCAGGGCTGAGGAAAAGGGTTGGGACCACATTCGGCCAGATGGAGGAAGAAGCTTCCATGGAGCGGCTTAACAAATGCTCTGTCGTTCGAGAGCAAGACTTCCTCATCTCAGCCCTCTCAACATGCCTTCCAGCAATGTGCTGAGACTGGGATTTGAACCATCTGTGCTAGATTTCCACAGTTACAATCTAATATTTTAGTTGGCCATAAAGTTGGGAAGAAACTACAAAAGAGATAAAATGTAACAAAAGCCAAAGAAGTGACAAAACAAATTAAACAGCTGGAGAAAATAGAGGAAATGCATAATAAATATAATTATTAACATCTCCACGCACCAGTAATTTGACAGGCAAACCCAAGGATGACTCAGATGTTTTCAAAAATTTTTAAAAACTGAACTGTTATTCAAAAATTTGACTTGATTTTATTCTTCTAGAGATCCTTTGTTTTGTTATGTTGGGTACACACTTCATACAGTGATGGTTTTATTTTACATTCAAACAGAAAAGCAAAAGTGCCAAGCCCTCTCACAGAAGGCTAACACTTTTAAAGGCAGCAATATGATTTCCCATAATCTGCTTCTATAACATGAGTAGTTTTAGTGGCTGCAAAAAAGAAATAGGGGGAAAAAATTAGGTCCCATTTAAGTTTTCGTTTAAACGCTGCTTCTTAGTTACTGCCAAAATACTGCCAATATGCATCTGGAAACCCCTTGAGCAAACAGCAGCAAGAGGACATGAGTGTCAGTAACGTTCCACACAAAGAAGGGCTAGTCTGTTCCTTTTTCTATCCCAAGGGGGCATTATTATTTTACATATTGTCAATGCCACCTGTCTTTCCTAGGCCTGCTATTTTATGTAACAGCTGAAAAACTAACAGCCTTAGGCTGCTTAGCACGAGCTCTGTTCTACAGCAGATAGATTCACAAGAACCCCCTCAGACCAATAAGCGTTATGCTTATTAATAAGTATTTGTTGAATCAAGCCCTGGGCTTTTTCTGCATGAGATACAGATCCAGCTGCACCTGTACAGTATTTTACCATTACAATATCAGTGCCCTCAGGAACAATGAACACCTTGAAATGCTATGCTTCAATTGCTTTCCACCTCAGAAATGTCTTCTTTCAGGATCTGTTGAACAACACCTTTTGTATGCATTTAACTTCATCCCCCATGTAGGCCACCCACTTTAAGGAGTCAGTCATATAAAAGCATGAAGAGCAGCCCCATGTCTTTCTGCATCTACTTTAACTGCAGTTTACTTTAACTGCCTGTTTGGACTCCAGGTGCCTCCGCTACAATTCATGCAACCAGGTCATGCCAAAAATCCCACGCTATTGCCGTTCGCCCCCTTTCAACTGTTTGCCTCTGCATACAGAAGAGGTTTCCAGAATTAAGCCTGACCCTAGAAGGGTTGGCAATTAAGTTTAAGAGGTTTGCAATTAAGTCTGTAAACTGATATTCAGATTTTAATCCGGTTAATTGAATAAAAAGCTAGTAGTAAAATGAGCTTTCATAATATACCTTTAATTTGTAGATACTGGAGGTTTTCTGGGGGAAAGGAGTTATTTCTTTGGATTTTTTTTCAGATAAAGGGTAGGCCAGGAGAGCATATTGATCTTCTCTTAGGACATTTATTATCAATGTTGCACACTTGATTTTTTTTGTTTGATAGTTACAAGGCTCCTTACCCTTAACATCCCAATGAGTTAAAAGAAAGTTTTGGCCTTGGTTTATTCATGGCATAACTCCACTAAATCCAGTGGAAAAACAGCAAGGATCAATCTGTTCTACAGTGTTTTTTTAAAAAAAATACTAAAATATAAATTTTTAAAGGGGTTTAAATCCAAAATCTAGCCCAAAAAAAAAAAAAAAAAAAAAAAAAAGTGACCAAGTTATAAAAGGAAGAATTGTATAAAACCTTACAAATCCTGACACAGGCTCTCATTCCTGGGTGGATCAAGCACAGCTTTTTCGCCTGAAATTTCAGAAATCATATTTTCATTTGGCTCACTCCAAGGCAACAGAAATACTTTTCTCTTCTTCCCTGGTTAAACTGTTTGTCCTTGCCTCACTTCCCAGAGCCACAAAGCACAGGGCAAAAATTGCATCATCTTCATTAAAAATAAACAGGAAATCTCTGCAAAAATATTCTGCTTTTCCCTCAGAATAAAACCAGCAAAGGGTCACTACTTCTTGTTAGCTGATACTAAGAATTCTACATGATTATATAACTGATGGAACCCATCCATTTTTGTCTTTTGCCAGCTCTGTTCAGTCTATATTTTGTCCCTACATATATTACAATTGTGTTAAACTGTGACCACCTCATTCCAAAGAAAATGTGAGGTGGAAAGAAGAAATTAATCCATCATAAGAAGCACTGGAGAGGTGAGAGTCTGCGGAAGGAGGTGGTGGAGATGTTCTGCTTACGGACAATAGAACCACAACAAAAAGGCAGTATTTCAGGAATTCCACCCGCTCCTTGGGTCTGACACCAGTCTGCACCTACATCAGGGAAAATTTTTCAGCTGGCCTTGAGTGATATCATGAAAAAAATCAAACCACTGTAAATGCAGTGCTTTTCATCATCAATGAAACAAAATCGGGTTTCATACAAGACAAGGGCTTTTATCCCACCCAGTGATGTGGTCAGAGGGGAAAGGGCTTTAAACGAGGAGAGAATAATCTTGTACTCTTCCAATGCAATGCAGCTTTAAGTACCTTAAAAACAAACCACAACTTCCGCTTCGCTAGAAAAAGAGTTGTCACAAGGGAGAATTGTTTTCACGCAATAGTTATCAGCATGGAGACAGTATAATCCTAAAAAAGATAGTGGGGAAGCACTGAACAGGAAGCTCATAGTTCTCTCCAATAAAAGGCCATAAACAGGTGTGGCAGGTAGGATATTCTTACGGTGTTTTAGATCATAGATAAAATCTGGTTCTATACATAGGAGTCCAGGCATATTCAGGTAGAAGTGGGTCAATCTACTTTGCTTTCCATTGCTCATTGCAAAATTGTCTACTATTGTAAAGAAATCAGATGCTGCAAAGGGCAGGGAAAGGGAAGGATTATACTAAAAGGAATATACGAACATAAAAAGATTTTATTTTCACACTAATATAAAAGCATATCAAAAGCATTGGAAGATAACAGAAACTGAATCACAACTTCTTTATATACATTCTGGTGTTATTTCTCCTGTGAGAGTGGTCCTGATGTATTCCTCATCCTGCTCCACAGATAATTTTAATTTATCAATGCATTAATAGAATTCAGACTGTCAAAGCCATAGTATCTATATACAGCCTCTGCCAAAGTGCTTATCTTCACATACGCTCCCATATGTTTTGTTCAGTCTGTTATTAAGCAAACATGGCAGCTACTACTAATGGTTTACTTTAATAATCTGCATCCGTCACCACACAGACAGGGTTTGTGTACGCTGCCACAGTTACAAATGCTGATCTCAGCTATGGGCATGTTCATACTGCCCTCCTCTGCAGCTCACATTTATTCTCTGTTGCTGCTAGTCAACATCTCATTTATCACTGACGGGAGACGCAGATGCAGGCAGTGCTAGACTGACGCACTGACTTGCCAGATTTGGTGTAAAAATAATGGCAGAAATTTCACATTTGCTAAATCCAAAAAGTGGATTTTGTAGCTTTCAAAAAACACCCAAGTATTCTGTCATGTTTTCCCAACTGTTCAAAGGAAGTTATGTTTTCTAACACTGGAACAGTTCTTACAGTGCTATAGAAAAGCATGCTCAAAAGATTATTTTCAAGCACACAGTAATTGCCACATTCTTCACATTGCCCCTGTTTCCAGTGCCATTTGACTACGGTAGGTGATTCGTATCACAGTGGCTTCAGCTTAACCCTTGTGAGCGCTCCCATCATTCTGGTCAGGATCATAAGTAATGGTGCCCTCTCAAAAACTAAATAACATACTTGACTGAAATATTAATCTGTCATGTACATATTTTCTACTCAAACAGTTTCACTAATAACTCATGAAAGCCTTTAGTACATGAAAATGATGAGATTAAACACGATGCCTTTCGATATACTTGTTCCCTTCCATCTCAGAAGAACAGTATTAGATAAAGCCATTCATTTTATCTAAAGGAATCTCTCTAATGCTTCACCTGCTAAACAATTTTATTAAATTCTCCATCCCTAGTAGAAATAAGGTGCAGTTTCAAACAGACAGGGATTTTAGCTGCCTTCATCACTACTGAGATGCAGTAAATCCATATTTATTCAGTTTAACAGAAATCAGACTATCTATATGTTAAAAGACATCCCAGGATGTGACTAGCTGCACACAAGGTTGAACTCATGAAGAGCAAAGTGGCCTTCTCTCACCATTGGTGTTTGTCACAGCATTTGGGAAATGCTAGGTACCAGAGAAATACCGACCACTAAAACAATAATTACAATTGTGTAAATGGAGAATAATTTCAAAGTAACAGGCCCATATCATCAATGGATCTCTCAGAACATGCTTTGCAGTCTTTAACAGACATTGGTTTCAGAGACTGAAAAAGAGATGAGGCAGCTTTCATCACACCGAGCAAATTGGGGAACATGTCTGCCAAACTGAGAAAGCGGAGGTGGAAATCTCTGCTGTTGTACGAACATCCATAATTCTGGCATCACCTAAATTTTCAGAGGTTGATTGGCTTTGAAAATGTATGCTGTAATGTTGTGTAAAGAAGGTTCAGGAGGTACTAGAGCTGATGGTTTTGGAGACAGGCAGTGTTAAATATTATGCCTTGTATAGAAAACACAGGAGGCAGACATTACTTTATCTGTTCTCCAACATTTTAAAATCATTATATGCTGTGCATTCATCCGAAGTAAAATTTTACTTGGCTGCGAAGATATCGCATCCTTCAACTCATAAACCAGTTGAAAATAACATGCTCTGGAAAAGATATTTGTTGGAAATCCAACCGTCTGTTTTTCATAAAATGGGTTCAGAATATATACACATTGGCCTTATGAGTATCACTGGCAAGACTACATGTAACAGAGGTATTTTTAGAATTGGGAAAGACAGTTCACACTCTATAGCCCCTCATAGCACACAATCACTCATCCAGCCCTTTTATCCAACTTATTCTCGTGGTGCTTTGCACACATGACCTAGGGAGGCAGACTGGGGCTGAAGAAAGAGCTCTGGCTTCCCACAAAGGAGGTTACCTGACAAGGAGACCTGAAGCATGCAGAGCAGCTATTGATCAGAGGAGGAAAAAAAGCACTATGCCCCCTAGTTATAATCCCCTGCAGGGTCTAGGATTGTTAAAAGATTCTCATATCATTGCCTCAAGGCCTGGTGGTTTGGTTTTGTTGGGGGGTTTTTTGTTTGTTTTGGGGTTTTTTTTTTTACTTTTTTGGCTTTTTTTATTTCTTTCTGTAAATCAAACACATTATTTTGTTTCTGCTACCAGTCTGATGTACACAGAAAGTTTTCATGATGCCCACACAAGTGTTTTCCTGCTGAATATTTAAATACAGTAACAGTACTCACATCAGTTATTACAGCAAATCATGCCCTCATGAGGATGTACAACACTTTCTAGGATCTATCGAATGAAGTTTCAGTCAAGTGAAGTTTTATAAAATATAAAAATACCACCCTTAGAACAAGTTGTAGTTTTATTTTAATGAGTGCTCTCAGCAGTAGGATTTAACCAACTTCTGTACCAGTCAGACTGTTTCCAAGGAAAGCATCCACACCTTCAGCAACACGGTGTCTAAAGAAACCCTTTTCCATCCACCTTTAGACAAAAACCTCACTGATTTGAAATGCAATGTGCCTACACAATGGAGCATTAATGACCTCTAGAAAGCTTTTGAAGGGGTTATAAATAAATTATTATCAATAGAAGTTTCTGTATTTTTTTGAGTAGATGAGTACAGCTGACAAAAAGTAGGGGTTTTTTTTCCTGAAACAATAAAGTAAGGAAGTCTTTAGAAAAGCTAGTTAGCTGAAGATACAAAGACTGAAAAATATTCCAAATAACTGGGTTCAAGGAAATGAGACCAGTAAGAAAAGTGCTATTCATTTGCACACACATCTTTTTAAAAAAACAAAAAAACCACAAAAAACCCAACAACAACCAGAAAAAAAACAAACGACAAACCACAACCCACCTTTTTCTAGAGATAAAAACCTACTCTCAAAGAATAGTCTTCACTATGGCCCCTGGGCTGATTTTTCAGAAGCTGGCTAGAGGTCAGCAGCATGCATGCCACCCTAGTACCTGGACATCCAGCCAAAAGACATTCCTACTACAATTTAGAGGAATCAAAGTTTTTAGTTTTATGCTACATGTGCAATGTATTATAGAATTTTCTATCTGAATCACTTCTGAAATATTACTTGACACAATTCTCCTGTATTTATTATCTGTCTAGG
>NW_010333704.1:129222-131212 GCF_000700745.2 Antrostomus carolinensis
AAGAATCAAATTCTGACCTCAATATGGGTATATTATTAGTCTGTGTAGAATAGAGATGTTGTTTGAGAATAACAGAGATAGGCTAATAAAGTAGCTGTACAAGGTCTTTCATATTCGTGCCTTTCAATCAGAAAAATAAAATAATTATGTTTTCCAGATGATCTTCAGCTGCTGATATCCTGACAAACACTTGACCAGGACATTTATTGCCCTCAGATCCCATATGCTGTGAAGTGAACCTGTATCTGAAGTATTACAATGTAAATGCACATCTTGGACACAAAGATGAACCCACAATACACACGGCATGTCAAGCCCAATGTATGTGTTCCTGATTCTACATTAGGGAATAAGGGCTGCACAAGGACCTTCCACTCACCAGTATTTTCTCTGTCGTTGCTGAAAGTACAAAGCTTTCAGAGCCACATTCATCTCACCTAGCTCTAGGTACCACAAATTACCTACTGTTACCAGTCACAGGCTGTATGAACAGTCGACCAGGCAAGACAGGACTCTCCAGGGCCTGATTCAGATATTCCTATTTATTGCCCAGGGCTCTGTAAAAGGCATCCAAGTTAACTTTGCTCAGTTTTAGCTGGGATAAATCCAGGCCTCAGTTGATTCATGTTCTTTAATGTTCTGAAATCCCCATCTGTAGCTGAAGCTGCCTAGGAAAGAGAAGTGATCTACCAAAGGTCACAGAGCCACCACAGGCTCCCTTTGCAGGAGCCTATTTGCCTGCCTCCATCCCTCTGCCCAGCTCCTCACTGTCTCCTCTTCTGCTCCTCTTTATCATTCCCCATGGTCTCTTTATCTAACTGGATTCAGCTAAAGGGTAAAAGCACCCCAAAAAGGTCAGGATCTTACACTGTAAATCAGGACCACCTTTGTGTTCTTCTGTCTTCCAAGTTCCCTGGTATGTTTTCCTGTGCCAGATTTAGCTACTTACACAATAATGTATTGTTACCTATGTCTAATGTCACACAGTAATAAAACTCCTGTTTCCTATATCACTCCTGTCTCCTACATTAATGTCCCTTTCACTCACTCACTCACTCTTCTTGCTTTGCTTCCCACTCTGCATTCCTTCTAGGTGGAGGAAGGAAACTGTTTTGGGATTGTTTTTCCACCTTAGAAAATATAAATTCTACCTGCACAATGTTACCTGCCATGTTTTGACAGATATTTAAGACAGCAGAATTTAGCTCAGTCAATTTCATTTAATTCAAATTTTGGATGTGAAAGTATACCATATAAATAGAAAGCTATCACATAAGTCTTCAGTGCAGTAGGATTCCCACATTTTAAACACTACATATTTTCAGAAGGGGAAAAAGCTTTCCTCTTCATGATCAGAACTCACCAGTAATTGTTGAACCTACACCAATGAAGCATGGAGCCACTAAAACACTCAATTATGCCTTCTGAGCACTGCTCAAATGCCGGTATTTACCTCTGAGGCTGGAACAAAATTATGTTTCTGGTCTGGCACCAAGAGCTTTCCAGAGTCAATATTCATATTGCTGTGGCGAAACACATCTAATCTCTATATAATATCTATATAATTTTTGTTATCATTATTTATAACACAATATAGTGGGTAAATAACGGCAGCTCCATCTACATGCAACGTTAATGAGAAGCTGATTTCAGAGAGAAGCAGTTCATAAATTAGCCTCCTTAAAATGAAAGAATGAAAACTACGGGCTCCCACCACACTAAGCAGACCAAGATCTGCAGAGCCTGTGAGAAGTACCCTTTGAACATCTTCCCTAGGTTAAATACATGCCTGTGGGCTTAGCACCAAGTTGTTTCTTCTCTCCAGTTCATATACATCATTTTTTTTTCTGAATAAAATATTATCCCCAAGGAAGATCGGGAGGTTTTTTTACTTTAGGCACTGCACAAATACATAGCTGGAAGGAAATCACACTCCTCCAAAAGCTTACTATCTAGAACAACAAGCTAGGAAAAGAATTAGAGGGAAGAG
>NW_010333704.1:131231-137719 GCF_000700745.2 Antrostomus carolinensis
TACGAATGTGAAGTATGTTAATAGCTTTAAATAGGCTTCTTAACAGAAAACAATAATTAATGTTTCTGTAGTTTCAGTAACATTAAAAAATATTACAGTGATTTTTCATTAAAGAAAAATGAGAACCTGAACAATCTTAGAGGTCTTAATGATTGTGTGATTCTGTGTGAAATGCACTGACCTAAAATATTTCATTAAGAACATCAAAGTAACAAAGCATCTACAGAAGTATTTATGATACTTTAAAGTCAGACTGACTTATCAAAACTTTAAACGTTTTCTAGCAATCATTCTGAAAAATAAAAAGAAAAAAAGTTGAAGCAGTTGCATCAATTCTAGTGATGTCAGCCTCATCATTAAAACTACACGCTGCTGTGGAGATGGCTTTGCTAACCATGCATGCCCTGGACAAAGAAAATAAGGAAAATAATGCCATTTAATTAAGCTATGTGTTTTTTGGTGGTGGTGGTTTTTGGTTTGTTTTGGGTTTTTCGATTGTTTGTTTGTTTTTTCCATGAGGTCACCAATCTCTGAGGACTCTGATTGCTCTGCAACATTAGCAAAACAAAGCTCACTCAAAATTTTCCTCACTTTGCTGATGGGGGCCTGAGAGACAGAAATATGAAGGTTATAACCCCACAAAAATTTAATTCCTGTGCAGTGACCTGTAAACTGCCCTTTGACTGTTAATCAGAACAGTCCGATGAATGATGTGCATATGTGTCTGTCTTTATGAGTGGTACCTCCAGATGATGTTAGCAAGTGTTTATGCAGTTTGTGCAATGGAAAACCTGCTTTCAGTAAAGTTCTCCAAAATCCACTAGGGTTTTTTTTTTTAATAAAAACATTATTTCCTCTCAGACCTGCTTCCTATCCTTAATCTGATGACTAGTCCTGATGGTGATATGTTAATAATATTTTTTTTCTCCATTAAAGTTTTCAAATTTCAATAACATTGTAATTACAATTTTATTTTTTTTTTTAATTAAGCCCAGCCTGCCTGGAATGTAAAGGAAGATAAGCATTCATTATAGCAATTTTATATCATATGAATTATTAATTTGGCAACAAAATTGCTCAGTGGCAATGTCAACTGTAGTGGATTATAATAAAATCAAGGGATTATAATAAAACAAACACTCTCATTGCAGTTGTGGAGAGTACCAATAACACAGCTCTCCAGTGAAAAAATAGAACTATAATGTACTATGTACTTTCTTCAAATTTCTGTTATAAAGTCAGTTTATAGACTACATTTTGGTAGCAATTTCTTCTTTTTTATCTGTATCATATGTGCCTGTGTTTTCTTTTTATTATTACTGTTAAAACTGTGTTATAAAAAGGAAAAGGAGAAATAAAACTGGCAAATATGATGCAAATATAAATTAAACATTGAAAGCAAAAATATCTTGTCCTCTTTAAAATTATATCTTCCACACTAAACTAGTGGTGGTCTGTCACTGCTTTGCATTAGAATAATAAAAATGCCCAGTGGACACATACCTGCTTAATTATCTGAGTATAAAAAGTAAATACATTTATGGTCACTTATGATCACTATTGTCTGCTGCTTCTCTTATGGAATAGGGAAATATTAACCCCATTTTACAAATGGTAAACTTCAAGGAAACGTGCTTCATGACAAGAGTGAAACTCCTCACTCTTAATTAAGCCCCATCTGCTGGGGAAAGGGGAGAAAGAGGCAAAATTGCAATGCTACTGTAAAGTAGCAGCCATCTTTCCAGGTTGATTACTTCTCCTTATGAATAAATGGTCCTGCAATTGAATAGCTCAGCAGAAATGAAACTTCTGTACGAATAAAAAAGGATTTGGATCATATCTCCAGACTTCTGCCGAATGATAAACAAACCAGTTTCTGCAGGCTGGAATGTATATACTGAATGATCACTGAGGAAATGGAAGCTAAACTCAGATCGCTTCAAACAATTTGCTGAAAGGTTTCAGCAAAGGTCATACAGGATTTCAAACACAGAAAGTAAACAGGACAAGAACTGGCATTATTGCTGGCATTTCCTAATTTGAGTGCCTAAACACTGAGAAATGTCTGCATAATTTCACTATTCAAATCCACTGATGGAAGATGCATTGACATTTTAGGTCAGTCAATTTGCTTTTAGTTCAGAAATAAGTTTTCTTCAAATTCTGATAAGAGAATGGCGAGAAAAAATTTTCAGGAAGAACAGATGATTTGTGATTTTTGCCTTCTGTTCAAGCAGGACAGTTTTTTTTCATACTCCATTGAGGAAAAAGAGAGGATAATGGTTAGAGCACAAAGAAGTGGCATGGTGCCTAGGTTCTTATCTTTTTTATTCTTTCTCCACATCGATCAGGTCACCATTTCAGTACAGCTCACATACTCTTTCTTCCCATTTGAGGTGTGGGAGGACTTAGGTAGGACACCCAAATATAAGAGAACTCTTAGAATGAATGCTCCATAAACCAGAACAAATCTCCCCATTATTTGTGAAGGTGATCGCTCACAATACACGACAACAGAGCTAAATCAAAATCCCCTTGATAAGTGGAAAAAAAAGAGTATTCTATTTATTAAAAAAAACCACAACAAAAAACCACACAACAAAAAAACCCCAAACAAACTAAAAAATACCCCACAATCAAAGCAATTACTCATACAGCATGAAGCAAATTTTGTAAAGTTTGGAGATCAGATCTATCAGTAATGCAGAGCTTATGCTCCTTCCAGCACATAGTTTAAAAAGGTCATTTATATGTTTGTTTTTTGGGGGTTTTTTTAATCTATGTAGATTGTTAATCATTTTATCACAGTCTATTGGAAATTTTGCTGATGAGATAATTGTAAAATTAATAGATTCAACATGAAGCTTGATTAAGAACAGCCCACTTGAATTCAAGAATTGGAGACACAAGAAATACTCAATTGTGTTGCTGGAATTGGTGCAATTTGGGGAGAATAATTTGTATAAACAGAGTATCAACTGGACCCAGGACATTCTGTTAGGTTCACAGACTGGAATTTCCTTTTAATGAATCTATGAGGGACTGGATTGGGGGAAAATACTAAAGAGACAGGCCAACTAGGAAAATATCATTTGCAGCCTTTTTGCTGCCACTCAGACCACCCTGCATGGGCATTTACAAAGCACAGAACAGATATTTCATTTTTGTTTCTGACAGGCGGAGGGAGGGAATATCTAAAAATTGAAGTAATCTCCAACACTTTCAGTTCTAATTTGTCAGATTATCTTGGCTCAAAGTAGATAAATAAACCATGGTCCAAAAGTTCTATTTCACTTAAGATTCCTCTTCTGAAGTGTTCTTCCCTTCTGACTAAAGATTTGAATCTTTAAATTGCCCTCATTACAAACTGCCAAACAACTTACAGAACCTAACTGAAGCATTTTTAAGAACTTCATTAGCGCAGCATACAGCACCCTATGGTAGACTGGAAGACATGACAAATGCACCAGGGCATGGGAGACTGCCAGGTGATATGGCTGAGACAGTGCCTGTTCATCCTGCCAACAGCAACATCTTCAGCTAAGAGAGCATTTGCAAACACAGAGTTAACTTTTAACTTTAAATCATATGACCTTTTCTTTCATAAGATGAACTCATCCCTGTGCCACTGCTCGTGTGCGTTGTGCAGTTTGTATTTTGTGAGATGACACTGATGCCAGCAAAGACAGTAAATCCATCAAAGAGTATTTTTGAAGAAATCAAGACGGGCTGTTTCTGCTGGCTGAAGGCCCTTGTCCTAATGCACCACATAAGCTCCTCCCTTCAACTGGCTGTTTAGCAGTAGGAGTCTTAATGCAAGTGGGAATCGTTGCGAACAAACAATCTGACAGCTGCAATCTACTTCATGTGTTTATATAAAAAATACAAGTTAGCATGTGATTCTTCTACATATAATAGAAACCAACTGCCTGGAAGGAATCCTGCAAGTACCTACTTTACAATTTACTTAATACAAACACTTATTTCCAGTCAGAAACAATACAGCAATTTTTTTTTTTTTTTTTACAAAGGCAACTGTGGAAACTGCTTAAGCCCGTACAAGGAAAGGCTGTTCTGCTGGTACTGATGAGAACAGAGATGTGTTTACAGAAGGGACCCTGGTGCACAAGGTGTATTTTACCACTATATAAATTATGGAGTCTCAGTATCTGGGGTTCAGCTATTATAATGCTTTTGACGTTCACCACTGTAACACTTGAAAACACCTTATTTTATTAAGAAAAAACTAAAATATTTTCCAGTCCCTGAAACAAATAAAATTAAGATTTGATTCCAAGCAAAGTTTACTTTGAACTAAGGAGAACAAAAGGTGCCATAAATCCCTCAAAAATTCTGCTTCTCCCAGTCTGATTTAAACTGAGGCCCCCAGACACATCAGCCAGTCACACCCATCAGAGCGGCAGCAACACAAAGACTAGGAAGATACTGGTGAGTGTGCTGCCAGATCGCAGCCGAAAATCCACAATATAGTCAGGACATTGCCCATGTACAGACACCCCACAATCTTGCAGGAGTGGCAGCAACACAAAGACTAGGAAAATACTGGTGAGTGTGCTGCCAGATCGCAGCAGAAAATCCACAATATAGTCAGGACGTTGCCCATGTACAGACACCCCACAATCTTGCATATCTAGTTTTTGATCAAATAAATTTACTGAGTTTAGACCATTTGAGCCACACAAATAAAATGAAGCAGAAAATAAGTATTTTTTTAAAAAATAACCCACTGAAAGTCTATTTAATATATTACTAATAAATACATTTGTAATGAGACAACTGGAGTAAATATTACCAACCTTCAGCTCTATATATACTGATTTATACACTCCACTTTTTACAGTTAATTTCAGTGTAGAGCTATAAGGGGAAATGATACAGAAGTGAAGAGGAAAAAGGGATTACAGTTTACTGTCACATTTGCAATCATATGAGCACAAGCACATTAAAATAACTATACTCCATTAAATTCTAAATCCATCTACTCCTGTCTTCTGCCTCCAGCAATGGCCAACAGTAGAGAACCAGGAATGGGAATAATGTTTGGGCAAGTAGGCTGAGCTACTTATTCTCCAGCATCCTCTGCCAGCCTTGCTATGCAATGAGGAGAATAATTGAGAGATAACTGGGTTTTCTGCAAGCTGACAAGTGGCATCTTGGGTTTTAAGATGCTGCAGAATATTATCCCCAGGCTGTAACACTCGATGCTTTTTGCATTTCACACATCTAACTTCCCATACATACGCTTAGAGCAGGAACAGAGATGTGAACTGTGTGTTAAAACAGAATCCAAACAGCATTCAAATCGGAGTCTAATTTTCAGATAAGGGTCAACATCTACTTACAGGCTGTGTCTCAGCTAAAGATGCAAAGGAACTCGAAGCGAATCTTTTAATCAATAAAGAATTCACACATCAGTATCTGTGTTTGGTGGGTTCATTAGAGCCGTTCTGTACTAACAGAACTGTTGCCTCTTAGCTGGAGTTGGCCATGGCCATTTGCCACTGCAGGAGCCAAACATGATAAAAACAAAACTTACCAGCAGAGTAAACCCAGTCAGTACTGACTACAGAGGAGGAGTCTACTTGAAATTCAACTCAAAAAGAAGGAAGAAGGGAAAAAAAATATTTTCCTATGTTGGTCTCATCTCTAACATACTCAAAGATTTTTAGAATGCATTTTGGCACATTTGCCATGTGAAATAGCCACCTGGAAGTCCATGCCAGTTCTAATTCATGTAGAGCTCGTTAAGGGCCACCATGAGTGTCCCTGCAGAGCAGCACTGAGCAGTATGCACCCACCCACAGTCAGGGGGCACAAATCAGTAGGCACAGCAACATGATATTTCTTAAAATAATGAGCTGATCAGCATATCAGGCTATGCTTGTGTCAATCTCAGGGCTGACCTACATAAAGTTTAGTATATTAACAGGGGCCAACAATATCACAGTAAAGCTGAAATTCCCCTGAAAACAAAATATCAGGAACTAAAGCATGAAAAACCCCACCTTCCCCATTTGCTGAATTCTCTTTGGTTTCTTTTTAGTTTAAGTCACTGTGGTTGAAGTTTATACATCATGTCACATCACTTAATCTAAGGAAACCTGAGATGAAGAATGAACACTAAGAAGTGTATGCATCTACTCATGTATCTATAAAGCATCGAGGGCTGGTGTGCCCAGAAGCTGTACACTATCAAGATGTGCACAAGCAAACTAGCTATTTTTTTTTTCTTTTCCTTTCCTACGGAAGCTCTCAAACATATTGCAGGCAGGAGCTTGGATATACGTTAGCAGGCTAGAGTCTAGAACTTCAAAAATCAGTGTTAAACAGCAGATTCTAAACATGCCTACTAAGCACCACTAGTCAGTGGTCCAGCCCACCTGCAAACCTGCCTCCTACATTGCCACGGCCTCAAACAGAACTGAAACCTTTGCACAGGATGTGAAAGAGTTTATACATTTCTGCCT
>NW_010333704.1:137747-198921 GCF_000700745.2 Antrostomus carolinensis
GGATGCTGCTGACAATTCTCAGCAGCTAAAGTAGCTGTTAAATCTTGAATTAGTTTGAAGTCAGGCTCATTAGATTTGGAAATGAGCTACAAAGATGTTTTCAGAAAGGATGAGTGAGTTAGTCAATTTTTAATTACTTATCAAGGAGGAGTGTTCAGGAGAGGTCTTCTTCACAACTATGCAAAGCAGTAAATATAACACATTTACAGCTGTTTTTATTTCCATGACAAACACACAGACTTTGAAGAATTTGCTTCGAACAATATTTATGTAATATTCTGTCTACCAGCACAGAGATAGAAAAAAGCACAAACATAACATTCTGTTCTTCTTAAAGGAAATAATCTGTGTATTTACATTCAAGCAAAAATAATGAGACCTTCTGCTCAAGTCATCTTAAAACTTCCTTACACTAATGATACAAAGATACACTTTGATTAAAATCTGGCATTTGTACAGCAAGTTCAAGTGCTGGAAGATTCTGCAGGTTATTACGTGTAGCTCTCCCTGTTCATTCTCACATTAAATCTGGCTGCATTGATCCAATGGAAAAAAAAAAAAAATCAATAGTGACAAAGTGGCTTATTGAAATTATCATTCATGCCAGTACATTTTATGGTACTCAGTGCATTAGGTTCTGGAGTGCACCCTGGGTGGCTGCTGGCATCTCACAGTGGCTGCTCCGCTGACCCGAGGCGGTTCCCAAGCCCAGGGCATTGCTGCCCAACAAGGCTGAAGGAGCAGTGGCAACAGATGGAGCAGAAGCCCACACCACTGCCAGTGAATTTCAGGAGATGACTTCCTTCCCCCACCACTTTTTAGCAATCCCTTCTTTTCTGCCATGGGTAATCCAGAAATCCTTTACCCAAGTACCAAGGACCAGTTTTAACATGTGCAGAAGTTTTTTCTTTTCTTTTTTTAAAGCAAATATCTGTCAAAATATTGTGCCATAAGCAAAGTAGTGCCTTATGCCTCATCTCATCACGGGGGTTTGTTCTCCCATCCCATCTGACTCTCTGATCAGGAGACCTTAATACACGCTGAAATGTAAATAACGCTCATCACATAAACACTTTATCTCCAAAACTTGGGTGTGGCTTTATCAAGGGTTCCCCCTACACTACAAATCACTTATTGCCTTTTAATTTGACCAGAGGACATCCTTGCACTCACTAAACCCTTTACACCATCATAATCATAGCACTGGATGGTTCTCGAGCTCCACCACACCAACAAACCTGACCACACCATGACCCACTAGTACCAGAGTCCTCTGCACAAGGCAGCAGAATCAATCGTGCCCACTATGGAGTAGCACTGGGTAGTTGTTTTGAGCAGATGACAAGAGATTTTTATTTCCAGAATAACAGAAAATTGAGATGTTGAGCCTCAGAGAGAGCTTGTTAAAATGAGAACCTTTTGCTTCAGAATAATTATTTTGTGTAAAGTTAGATTACCTTCAATAACAAATTACTTGGGGAAAAAAGACTTCCAGTAAACCTGGAAAAGATGAGACATGACACTAGCAAAGAGAAAGAAGTAATCTGAGACAATGGAGAAGAGAATACTATACATTATTACATATTATTATATTACTCATATTATGCATTATTATACTATTACACAGCTGAGCTCCCCACTTACACCTAACTCTCAAGTTTAACCCTAACTTTCACTGGACAGATTCTATCCTTCTCTCATCTTCTCTCTTTGAACACACAAATGGTTGGTAATCTTCCACAGAAGGAAATCTGGATATATTTGCTGGTAGTCAACAAAAAGACTGAAGAACCTTATCAGTACATATAATGTTGTATGCCACATTTGTGAAACTTCCCTACATATTTTGAAATGCATTTCAATGACAGGCTGTCTTAGCAAGGCCAAGAACAGTTTAGTTGAATATTTTCAGTACATATTCACCCAGCACTTGAATATTTCAAATTCTGACAACTTATTAGCAAGAATTAGATCCTTTCTGTCAGGAAGATCTTAGACTTTGAATTGGGAATATTTTCTATGTTATTAAAATTAAAAGTATTGAGAATTAAAAGTTCCAATTAATTAAGTTCCCAGTTTAAGGTTTCACATTTTCAATTTTTCTATCTTGAACCAGAAATGTGACAAAATCAGTTTAAAGAAAATAAGAAATAGTTAACTAGCAGAACTTCAGCTTTAGACATAGATCCAAATATCACAACAATCTGCAACACTGCGGTGGTTTGGTTAACATAATCTATAGATGAACTTCTCTCTTATGAAGTTGCCTGTTTAAAAAAAAAAAAAAAGTCATGAAGTGATTCATTAAAAAACATATCAATAAATAATTTAAAAGATATGCTAGTGTAGAAACTAAGTACTGATCATACTGCCTCTTTCTATGAGAAATTCTGAAGAAGCTGCCAGAAATCAAATGCTCTGTAAGGGTGAGCTCTGCTACAAAGAAAAGTCACCAGGAGCAATCATTTTTAATTTTACTTTAGTTCAGCATTTTTATTATAAAGCTTCAAATTTCATTCATAGAACCTTAATATTTCATTCTAAAGGCTTACCAGGAGTTTTAGATCTTAGGTTCAGCTTCAAAGACCAGCATCAGCATTTAAAGCATCATGCAGCATAAAGCTGCATGATTTAGTTGGATAAGTGAAGGTCCCAGTACAAACCCAAATTAGTTTCTATGTAATCCTGGAAGCAGTGGCCTTCAGCAATCAAATCCCAGTTTGAATTTCAAATTCTCCAGGTATCTAAACTTCTAGTCTCCCCCTACTCCCAGCATTGCTTTCTCCCCTCCTGGGGAAATTGCACAGTCCCATGACCATTTCTTGCAATGCACATAAACAGGCATCGGGGACCACTGAGGCACAGTACGTCCTCAGTCCAGAGGAATGTCCTCAGCAGAATGCTACAGGATATATTTTTCCTCTTGTGGTCTTTTGAATATGCCTTGCCATAGCAATTCAGCATCATCAGTTGCTGTGCCTTCCCCGACCCCCTTCATCCCTCACTGCACACACTCCTGCAGCAGGTGGAGGATGGGGATGAACCATCTCCAGATGAACCTGGTGCTATTTCACTTCCTAGACTAAAGCTCAAACCACTGAGCTGATACATCAAAGGGGATTCTACTACCACCACTTTTAGTCAATTTGTGAAGAGTGCACTCTGGCTAGTTCTTTAAAAGACAGACCAAAGGTACCCATCTTCAGCAGGCAGCACAGAAATATGCACTCTAACTGCACAGAGTTGAGCTCCTACTGCTCTGATATAAGGAATGTGAGTTAATTTTCATTCCTGTCCTCTCTCAGCTCATTCAAAGTAGGTGTCCATGGACTGATCTGCACTCTTGCTACCTTAAATGCTCTTCAGATCTGCCTAACCTTATTCTGCACTGTCTCTTTCACCAAGATTTAAGTTCACGCAGTAACTGGCTTATACGTCTGTGTCCTAAATCAGAGTTCTGGATTCCCTGCTTGTACAATCAGTGACAAAGAGTTAAGTGTTGTAACACTTAAATTCAAGGTAACCTAGATTTTTTTATTTTACCTCATTTTGCAGTCAGTTACATTTTAATACAAAATTCTTAATTCAAAGTACAAAAAAATAACATTATAGTTAAAAAGAAAATAGCACATCTATACTTGGACCTAATGCTGAAGCACTTTTTCAAACATATCCAAGAATCTAGCCATTCTATTTCTAATCCCAAATCCACCAAGGTATTTAGGTCCTTAACTGTTTAGACTCTTCACTTAAACCAAAATCAGTGGCACTCAATGATATCAGTATGTTCGCTAAACAGGCCCTTATTATGATTAAGTTTTTTCACTTCACATGAATATTCAGTATTCAGGGATTGTTGCACATCTCGTTATAGCAGAGTTGTATATATGGAATATTTTTGACCTTTGAACACCTTCAACTCATTCATAGCAACTTGTTATGTTCATGAGATCCTTAGCATACCTATACACAGCTTATAGATACTCATTAGGTATGTAGGTCCACACACACAGCGCGCACTTTACAACCCCTGCACTCCAGTGAAACAGAGCACTTCGGATAAGGTAACGTTTGTGCAGAATATATTTATTAAATTTTGTCTTGGAAGCCTTACTACAGGGAAAAGCAAAGTCATGCCAGGATGTGGTTGGTTTGATAAATAATGGAAGGAGATTTCTTAATACAGAACTCTATTATCCTTTCAGTATAAAATGCAAGGGAGGAGGAAAGCTAATAACAAAGAAGCATAAATTTCTCCTAATGGAGAGACAGGCAGATTCTTCCCTCAAGGGAAGCAGGATTAGGGTTTGTACAGAATGAAGCAGGAGTAACAGCTATTAGTTACTCCAGGTCTATCAGTCAGTGGAAAATCAGCACAGCTTGTCCTCACTCTTCTGCAAGACGGTGGAAGTAACAGGCAGGAGGGGTAGCGTAGGGACCGTGCAGCTGCCCCTGCTCCCAGACACCACAAACTCTCTGACCAGGCTGCTTGACAATTCCCTGGCCACCTCTGCACTGCTAACAAGTGATGATATAGCAGTCAACTTCTCATTATTTCATTTAAAAATCAAATCAATAAATGAAATTACATTATTCTTCTCAAGGACTGAAAAATCCCTCCAAGTTGTTGCTGCTCTCCGAACACTGTGCTGCCAGGCAGAGAGTTGTAGAAAATACAGGAATTTGTGATGCTAATTAAATGCATTTAAGATTTTCAAAAACCCTACTTCATTCAGTCTGTATTTCTGTTTTCCTAACCCTCTAATTAAGCTGCTGGGTATTTTGTCAATTCTCTCTTCAACCATATATTGCTGCCATCAACTTCATTTCTTATGGGGGGTGTGATGTAATCACACAGTATAGCTGTTTGAACAAGCCAGTATTATCTGGGTATCCCTTTGCCATCTATCATCTAGAATTTTATACTGCTTTCCAGATCAGTCAAAAGAATTAAGGCTCATCAGGACACAATATCTTTCCCCACAATTTATTTCCTTGGCAAAACCAGAAAGAGAAGTTCAATCTGTTTTCATTGAAAATTCAAAAAGTACTGGACTAGAGAATCACGCTCAGAGGGCTGTACATTTGGGTGTCTGACTCCATATATCTTAATTTTATTTTCCTGAAGTCAAGAGCAATTATTGCATGGATACTGTATACAAGCACAATGAAAGTGAGCCCCATCACAGCTGAAGCAGAGATCATTTCCTTTTAACGTAATACAATACAATACAATCAACATCTCTGGGAATCAAAAGCTTCACATCAGGGCTTACAGCACAAACAAAAGAGCGGCCCAAGGGGCAGATAATCAGTTTACGCAGAACTTACTGTACCCATGCTATCAAGATGGAGAACAGCAGCAGAAATGAGTCTGAAGTGAAATTTCATTCTAGTATTGCTCAGTATGTGCCCAAAGAGACCACACTGCACTGAGAATTACTACCCTTAGAAGGCTGCTGGTGAGTGCCACTGACACTTCTGCTCTCAGCACATAAAGAGAGGTTAACTTCGCACATAAACTGAGAAAGGATTTTCAGGTTCAGTGTTTTTCCCCGTCAGTTTTTCCCGGTCACTAAAGGCAAACAAAATCTTTGAACTGTTACTGCTCTTACAAAATCCCCCAGGAGAATCCAGCAGCAAATGGGAGGAGGTAGAGGATTAAGCATGTTGGAAACAGTCTGTGTACTGTGATTGGAAGCACTCAAACTGCCATCTCCTGCCATCACCTCTGTGGCAGCTCGCGCTGCTGCCATTGCTGTGCCTGTCTGTCACCGTCCTCCCCCCGTGACATGGGGCCAGCAGTAGCAGCAGCAGTGGAAGTCGCAGCGATGGTGCGGTGCAGAGCAGAGCGGTGAGTGTGGCAGCAGCGGGGAAGGTGTCGGGAGCGCATGGGGCAGTGGCAGGTTGTGGGAGTGGGTAGTCGGGTGAGCCATGGCAGAAAGGGCTCTTTGACCTGCAACAGTCAAAAACCAGGAGGTGTGGAGTAAATACAGTCTGGCCCAGTGTTATGATTTTATAGAAACACTGTTTTGCAGTTCTTTGGCCAAAGACAAAAATATGGAAAAATGTCAACCTAGAACAAAAAAAAATATTCCTGTTTTCTCAAAAAAGGAAGCACTTTTCCACCTGAAATGTACTGTTTGACTCCAAAATTACATTTCATTTAATTAATACATCTTTCCACATTTAGACTTAATTTGGAGAGTTTAAAAATGAAGCACATCTCAAAAGTGAACAATTTTGCCTATTTGACCCACATTCGTGAATCATTTTGGTTCAACAGAAATAGTCTTTGGTTAATTACCTAGGCATCCTTTGGTTAATTAACCATTTGTCCAAAATAATTCCTCTGGGTCTAACCATGGTCCCAGAGGATGTCTGCTTCTGTGCTATGAATAGCTGTAAAGCACTATCCTCTCCTCTGCCTGTCCCAGTAGCATCACATCATAAAATGCAAAACTTTCCACTAAATTTTCAGGACTGTCAAGTAGTTTGTTGGTGTTTTTTTAGCATTATTGTGTAATGACATGAAGCATCTATTGTTGCATTAGTCATAAAAGAGCTCAGACATTTGTAATAGATCAAACATTACTAATGTAGTCTGACATCAGAGAACTGAGGCCTAAAATGTTTTCTCAGAGGAACAAATGTCTGTAATTAACTGCATTGTGTTAAAAGGTCTGAGAGTAGCTGTTTTATTGCTATGGCCTGTCCAGTGCCTGCCTTGAAAGTGGTCCCCTATAAAGAGACTTCAACAGCATTTTCTTTATGCAAGTTGGTATGGAAAGAGATTTTTATCCCACAGTAACTATTATCTGGAGATATTTCCTTGGAATACATTTAATTAAAAAAAAAAAAAAAGCCTTAATAGAAATAACTCCATTATATTTCAAAACCAATTAATTCTGCTGATAGTTTTTGGGTATTCCCTGTTACTCTTTGCTCAATACAGAAACTGGATTTCCATTGCACTCAGGAGGTGTCACGGCCCAGCGGGTGCTATTCTGAGCAAGGACTGACAAACCACAGGTTGCCATTTCACCGTTGCAGCATTCTCACTCCCCATACTCCATATTCTCTATTGCAATCACCAAAGTAATAAAGAATCTCAGATAAAAGGTGGTAAAAAATTCAGTATCATTGCTATGAATTCTTCTGTTCCAGCTGCTTGCTCCTCACTTTAAATGACAATCCTCTGCATAGCCACAGTATCATAACTGATTGCATCAGAAGTGATTAAGAAGTTACACAAAAAAGAAGGATTATCAAACTGAGGGAATCCTAGATGGAGCAGAGAGATGAAAAGAGAAGTAAATCTCATCCTGTATGTAAAATAACGAAGTAAAAATACATGTTCAACAAAAACTATCAGCTGTGACATAAATTAGTATTCCCCCCTTGACCTTCCTGGAGCTAGACTGTTTTACATCAGGTGAGGATCTGCTCCATAGTTTAGCCTTGACAGGTATCATCAGTAATTTCATTGCAGATTATCAATTGTATTTAGGTATTCTTTTCTACATCATCACAATGGTCTCTTCACTGCAGCATCAGCAACACTATTCCACGTATACACAGCCTCTCTCCCTGATGCCCTCAATTTCAGCTTGATACTATAGTGGCTCTCACATAAGAAAGACCTTGAAACACTTCTAAAACAACAGTTATTTAGAGCTCTACCAGTTATTCACCAAGGATCTGACATATTTGATTTAAATAACTGTTCTTCCTCTTCTAAGCAGTTTTTCTGTTTATCACATTTACCAAGGAACACATTTTCCAAATTCATGGACTCCAGTTGCAGCTCCTTTACCTTCCTGTGTCTACTGTTTAATGCTTTCATACAAAGAAGCGAAGGGTGTTTTCTCACAGGCAATGCTCTGAACAGCAAACAAGAGCTCTTTCAGCTCTTTCATATGGCTAGTGGTCTTCAGTTTGCTAGCAAATGACTGCACATCTCATTTACTGCAAACGCTGAACCTATGTCTTTGTATTTTTCTCCCTAGGTCGACTGGAGAAACAATAAGGCAGTCAAAGAGCAGACAAGCAACTGCTTGTACTCATGTAGTCTTCAGTGCAACAGCCACTATGCAGCGAACTAGCATTACTCAAGCTTATGAAGTTAATTCTCCATGATCCAGCAAACATGAAGGCTTCCACTCTAAAGTTTTAGATACATTTCTTATAGCAAAATCCAAAATCTAAATATTAAGTCAATACCCTCCAAGAAGTGCCCATTCTTTATTTTAAAACAGAGATGTTCAAACAATGGAAACCCTTGAAAAATAAAACTGATAGGTGAAAAGAAAATGACTGAAGTCAAAACCTGTAGCAGTCAACATGGTCCTTTTGCCAACAGAAGGTGACAGTGGGCAGGTATTTCTTATACTCTTACATCATCAAGACTACTAACATTACCTGAACAAACACATCAACTGGGTCATCAAGTCCAATTCTCTGCTACCTCAGGCAATCACATTGTATAAACCAGTTCATACAGCCTCTTTGTACGCTTTGTAAGTCCCATTAATAACCCCTAGATAATAATTTGCTTTATATAATGTTTAAGCCCGAGCATCAAAAAATATGAAAAAGATGACAGTTGGTGCTTTAATAGTTGCCTACCAATATTTGTGATGCTGCCAGATGTATGTAGCACTACATCACGGGAATAGAGATGCTGCAAGGTAATAAATCAAAACGATTTAGTTAAACCTTTGAGACCAGTGTCACCCTATGTAGTTCATATGTTCAGTATAAGTGGCTAAGTGCCCACTTGTGTACATGGCCTTCTCAGGACATGACATTGCTAACAGTTAGCAAAATTGCACATCTAACGACACAGAGGGCTACCTTGCCAGTTGTATACATACATAATTGCCATAAAGGGCACAAAGCAGACAATTGTGGTCATCTACCAGCTAGAATTACTTTATGTAGATTTTTGAAAACATGCTTCCTTTCCCACACATCTTAGACCAAACTGGTACCACCATCATACAAGTGAAAGAAATTCCCTCCCCCCCCCGCTTCCCCTTATGAATCTCAATAAGGAAGGTATGTAACAGGATGAGAGGGTGCACATACACAAGTGTCACTATAGTTCTACTGGACTAAATTTCAATAGATTCAATGAAAAAAGTATGAGACAGCACTTGGATTGTTTTTCATCTGCTTTACAACACACTGATGTACACTGAGCTTTATTGCTTCTGAAAGCATCCTTGCAGCCATTCAATGTGATTTAAAAGTCTTCCAGTGACACAATCCTTATTGCACATTAGACGTTATTAAAGTCTCTCATGCATACTTGGGCCTGGCTTGAGCAATGTTAAATGCCTCTCAAAAATGTTACTATGCTGGTGGTAATTTTATGCACATTGCAAATGTGCCAAAAGACACCCCCACATACCCCCCAAGGCTGAAGCCACTGAGCTGTATGTGCTGATAGCAAGAACTTGTGCCTGGCCCTAGGAGCATACCATACTAATTGACTGTGCAGAAGAAATAGAAGAGAAAAAAATGAAGTTACAAAGACTTACTCAAAGTTCATAGCCAAGCCAAGATTAGAAATCTTTGGAATCATGGGCCAGTACACTTTACAAAACCTGTTCCTTCAGCCTGCACGTGCAGTGAGCAATGAGACACAACACAGACACTGTAAAGCTATCTTAAATCACATCTCAGAGATTTCTCCAGTGCCTGAGGACTCTCAGAGCCATTGCTTTGTACTGCACCTGCCACTTTCAACCCTCACTAGTGACAGCTTCTCCAGATGGGAAAAACCTATAGGTGCGACTCATCTCATAGTCCCTCTGTGGACAGAAGTACTCATCCTGATGAATTCTCCCTGCTCCCACTCACTGGCAACCTTGCTTCAGACACAAACTGGAAAGTGGGGAAAACTGGTGGTCCACTCTTGCTTTCTTTTTTAAAAACACAGGATCTGAGGAAGTTAAACCATTTCCAATGGGGTAAAACCATTCACTCAATTGTATCATGTGGCATTTTATCCAAGTTTCCAAGGGCAAAAAAATCCCTTGATGGAAAAAATGAATGGATACCCCCATCCTGTCCATCCCACTGGACACAGGGATTGACTGAAACAAATGCAAAGTAAATTGCCTACATAACATCAGAGAAAGCTGAATCCCACAACAAACTAGCATTAAATCTGCTTCCTCACTACCTAAACCCCAGAGCTTCCTAGAAGGAAAGTACGAAAAACGTTTAAAGGCATGCTGAATTACAGCCTATTTAGTAGCCTACTGTGAAAGGGACAACCACACAAATAAATATGATGAACCTTACTCTGAAAACACTTTTTCCTATTTCCAGAATGGGTTGAGGTTAATGAGGCTATTTTAACTCATTCAGAGCTAAAATGGCCTGTCTCAACATTTCCTTCAGAAATATCTTCCTTTTCTCTATTACCTTCACCTGTAGCATAGCTGTCTCCTACTCAGGCATGTTTGCAAGAGAAATTAGGCATGTTGCTGTGGTTAGCAAATGACACAATTCTACAGCAATTCCACCACACTGTTTTGACGCAAGCTTTGAGGAATTGCTAGTTTCTTCACCACTGAGCACACCACTCCTATCTTGTGCAGCACATATATTTCAGTGCTACCACCTCAAACTCAGAGTATTTACTTTGCTTTTATTTCTCATTTTGTATTTGTCTTCAACCTCCTACTCATTTTCTCAGCATCTAAATAGACAAACACAACACAGTTCACCTGGATCATCACTTGAGTCTTCAACTCACCAATTAGCTCCTCCTGCTGATTCACAACCTTAAACCTCAATAACCACCACTGGTTTTATAGTTTCTCAACCCATCTAATATCAAAGGGAGTCATTACATGAAAAAATTGTACTTCCATCAAATAATAAACAAGGCTATTCGAAGGTACGTAAGTACAATCTCACACCTAGAAAAGGCAGAAAATTAACTGTTGATATATGCATAGTTGACCTAAGCTGCAGGATGACAATTTCCACTTGTACAAGATTGGACATTCCCCCATTATTTCTGTTGCTTCCGCTGTCTGACAGTTTCCTCGGCAGGCTGTCTTGCTGGTATCCATGGCAGCCGTGCATCCCGCCGGGTGCCTGCTGAAAACACTCGCCATGTGGGGACACAAAGCAAGAAAGTACAGTGGGTAGAGGAAAAAAAAATAAATAACAGTTACAAGGTTCTGAAGTCAAAAGGGTTGCACTTTGATATTTAATTAGAAAAGGCATGTTAATTAGAGATTATCGGAAGTGAAATAGGTCAGAAGACAAAGATATAAGTGATAATTAATGTACTACTAAAATAAATGCTAGAAGCCAAAACCAAAACAAGCCCCCAAACAGTAATTCTCTCAATAATGAGTAAATGGTGAATCACACACACTTCCTATGCCTTTTCCCCTATGTCCTCCTCACATACAGGCAATTGCATTTTTAAGAGCTGGTAGAGAGGACATTTCAGCATGGGTACCCAGAGGGCAGGGGAGAAGAAAGGATCACCAAGGGGCTTTTTTTTCCTCCAGGAACTCCTTCCTTAATTCTAGCTACTATCAGCTTCCCCTAAATATAATTCAGTCAGTCATATAGAGGGAACTAAAAATTTTCCAAAAATTTCACATTAAGATTCTGCCAGCAAAGAAAGTTATGTAAAATTCAACACTTCAGCTAGCAGTACCAAAGCGACACAGAGGTCAGAGGTGGCTAGTAGCACAAGAGCTAAACCCACTCTGCCTCCACAAAAAGTTGCCAGACTTTGAGCTCACGAGCGTGAGCATTTGTTTAGGCCAGGAGCCTGCTAGTATGTGCAACCCAAACATTTACAAATAGTGTAACTCCTCCTTGAACAGGGAATACCACAGTACGTGCTGGGCCTGTAAATCTCACAGTGGCATTTCTAGTACAAATCAGAGCATGGCAATCCACCCCTCACTCCAGCATCATCTGAATAATCATGTTGCTTATGCTCAATAAAAATCATCTTGCCTCCAGGCTTAGCTACTAAACCCAAACACTGTTCTCTAGAACTTCCTGTTCCAGTAAAATCTAGTGGAAGATATGAAAATAAATGTCTGGCAAAACAGCTATATAGTAAGAGGCCATTTTAAACACCAGCTAGTCAATAGAAAGAGGCCTAATGATTACAATGTATGATGGATCAAGGCCTAAAACAACGCCTTCTGTCAGACATTTTAATCTTTCACTAGAATAAACTACAACAGGAAAATTCAAGTTCTGTAGTTCGTATATAATTGAGGAGTATCATATTCAACCAAAAAAATCCTTGAGAGTCACTGAAAACTTGTCACTAACTGCAAACTTTTGAGATAATAAAACTGGGTAGAGCAATTACTGTTACCGCTACTAAGAGATAAAGCAGGAATTTCACTGAAAGGATTAACAAAACATGAGCATGTTATCAGAATGTTTGAGGAGGTGAATCTCTCTTCACTATTATTTCTATGAATAAACAGAAACCAGAAAAATATACTGTTTGAGAAATGATCCTCATCATCTAGTCACTTTTAAAATGTGAAGGAAAATACCACTTCAGTGCTTCACATGAACACTAATTAATTTTCCGCAGCAAATCTCAATGGATCTAGAGGATCCAGGAGGAATTTGAACATTGTGAGCTGAGGCAGATTGTAAACCCTTGTCAAATAATTTTCTTCCATGGAAAGGAAACTTGTCACCTGTATATCCTACATTCTCACACACCACCACATCTACTGAGCGGTGAGATCCAGTGCAGCCCCAAAGACCATGAGTCCTTGAGTCATGATCTTCCTTCTGAGGTGCTCATTAGAAAAAGCTAATCCTTTTTGTGGGTAGGTAACAAAGTAAAAGTGGAGCCACTATTTTGCTGTTTTCATCAGCTTTATTGGTAATTTTTGCATTCCCTTTCCTCCTAGTTTATTTTTATCTGTTTTGAATGCTCCATGACTAAATGACTAAAAAAACCTCTTACCCAACTTAAAGAAAAACCCAAACAAACCACAAAACAAACAACACACAAAAAAATTTTAAAACCCTACCCTGGCCAGAGATGAAACTATACAGAACTTCTTAATCCCACTGGTAACTCATGCAGCACAGTACTGATTAACCATTAATTATTCATCACTAACAGAACTTTTTTTATCATCTTAAATGGCCTGGGTGCTTAAACTTGGGAAAAGTAATCTTTTGGGAACTGCACCTTGTTGACAAAGTTTGGTTTTGGTTTTCTTTGAGGACTCAACTTGCAATTGATAATCTAATAATTTAAGGACAGCAATTTCTGCTTTCAAAATATGAAAAAAAAAATTTTTTTTCATTATTTCAGAACTTGAAGTTGTCTAACCCCTCTTTTATCTAAAGCTTTCCCTTCAGTATTTGATCAGGTAAGGCTTTGGCCTGGTTGGAGTGTATATCAATCAATAGTAATGTTTTTACACCTTAGAAAATAAGAAATTCCACAGTGAAGTCTCTAGCATAAATGTCAGCATAAAGCAAGTTTTAAAATTATTCACATCAGATCTGAATGTACAACCTAAAAAAATGATTTCCTATAAGCTTTTCTGACATTGAAATATTCAGTAAACCTAGAATGCCAACAGATAAGAATTTTGTTGAAACCAATTTATTTTGATTTGAAATGTTTGAACAAAACACCGTGCACTGTATGTGGATTTTTTCCTACTTGCATTTGCACCATAAAAAGTCCAAGTCTCCCAGGCAATTTTTATATTAAATCCATAGAAAACTGAGCCTTGAAATCAAATCTCTCTCTCATTCAAGTGGAAAAAAATTATAAAAGCCTATGCCTTACATTGTAAACTTCTTGCTCTCCTCTTGAAAGCTTGGAGAACAACTAAGATCACCTCCTAAGTCTTAACAGGAAGGAAACCACTTCAGGCTGAGAGCACGTGTAGGAAGCTGCTCCTAACTCCTCCTTGAGCTGTTCTCCTACTCCTTTCTGTCACAGGCTTGTGGTGCGTGAGCTCTCTGCTAACCCTTCAACTGCATCGCTCATCTAAGAAATGATACTTCCCAACAGCCTTCCTTCCTCTCTTAAAAAAAAAAAATAAAAAAAAATAAAAAATCCTTGTGATGTTCTCAATGTCTTGCTCACATCCTGAAAAACAGTGAAAACTCGTGATCTATGGCTGTAACAAAACCTGACTGTGAATTGCTGTGGTTGAGTTTGAGGGTCTGTCTTGTTGCATTTCCTAAGCCTAGGCTTCCGTTTCTGCTTTTTTCCTGTCTGCAGAAAGAGTACAGTACTTTCCATATCTGTGGGAAGCTTGATCAATTAAACTCAAGTAACTCATACCTTTAAATCATCTCAAGATTACTGTACAATGAGCAGTGTAGAGCTGCATTGGTAGGTTAAGTTACCTGAATTACATTTACCTGAGAGTAAGCAAAAGGAGGTTAGGAATTTGAACAGAAAATGTGTGAAAGCATTAAATAAACAAGCCTGCATTTAAATACTAAAAAGCAGCACAGTTAGAGTTATTACAGCCTGAGGTAACTGAGAAACAATCAGTATGTCACCTGAACATACATTCTGTGGTAGAATTACTGAAATTACAATATCCAATATTATTCTTTAGAGAGAAGTCAAATGCTAGGGAAAGCTCTTTTTTACCTAAGCACTATTTTGCCTATGAAGTCAGAACAAACACCATGCTCAGATACGTAACGAATTATTATAATCAGATAATTAAGCAAAACTCTCATAGCCATTTTCATTGTGTCCATTGATAGCACTGATAAGTGCTCATCACAAAATGTTAATTGCATTCCATTAAAAATACTTAAACAGCCTATATGATTTCAATTATTGTGTGTCGTTTCTCTCTAACTGGTCCAAAGAAATATTTTCCTTTACCTTTCATTTCCATGTGAAGCTCAAAATTATTCTGGAACTTGATGAAGACAAACACTTTGATGTTTCTTTGCGTTAGGAAAATTTTTACCCTATAAATTACAATTATGTAAATATTAGCCCCCCTGGGGTATAAGTGCCTCTTTGAGGCATAAGATGATTAGAGCAGAAAAATTATTAGATTTGTCCATTACCATGCTATACTTTACTTCCTCAGGAAATTCTGTTATCAAAGAGTTTAATCCTATTCCCATTGAAGCAAGTAAATCTGGCCACTGAGTTAAATGGAAGGAGAATTCATTTCATCCATTCAAGCAGTACCCTAGAAGCCCAGGTGACGGTAACATCCCTGCTATGAATATCTAGTTACAGTTTTTAACATTGTCCTTTCACAAATTGTGAATGTTTTTACTATTAATATTCCTTTTTTACTGACATGAAATCTCAAGTTTTTTGGAAAACCTGCAAAATGTTACGGAACCCAAATAACAGCTGGTCAGCAAACATGCGTGCCCATCATCACATATCACAGTCAGTGCAGGGGGATTGCCTGGTGACAGGGCAGCGCACCATTACATCGCTTTTGACATTAATGCTTAGTGGATGATGGCTTGATGATTACAGGATTTGTGCAACACAGGCAGCTGCAGCTGTATGAGAAGAAGAATACATATAAAGAAAAGCATGTTGGTTTTGTAACCCTGGTTACATCACCAAGTCCTTTCCGTCCCCCTTGCAAAGGCACAGTGTGTACTCTATTCCTGAAGGCTTTACATTAGGCTTGGGAACCTCTTTGAGGTAGAAAGTAGTTTCCCCTGCTCCTTCTTTTGCTTGTATGATTATAAAAGTCTCCATAGAAGCTTAACCTCCTTTCTCTAGGAGCAGGCCAGCTGGTTTGTGATTTGGTGTAGCTGTTTCCTTACAGGTTTTCTTACTGTCAAAGACCATGAGGCAGACTGAATTCCCAAGGAACACAAAGGAAGACATGGCCTCTTAACAGCAAGAAATGCAGTAACAGCACCGTGGATTTGAACCTGTTTGTTGACATACAAGATTTTGATATGGAAAGAATGAAACAAACATTATCTAAAGAGAAACGTTTTATCTTTAAAGACTGAGGCCACAGAGAGCGTAGTCTTCTGAATAATTTACACATGTGTGTTCTGAAACACATTTAGGAGAATGAATTACTGTAGAGATTAGTGTAGAAATTTTAAGCACGCTTATTCTTTTATAAATAGAATAAAATGAAAAGTGGATGGTGTTACACGTTCATATTATTCCTGCTTTGCCAAAGGGTTATGGTACCGTGTCTAGCACAAAAATAGGACAACACGCCAGATTCCAAAGGTGTTGTGAAGCTTTGCAAGTTTGAAGCATTTCCCAGAAGGGAGATTATACATTTGACGTTTTGTCACAGGCTTTTAGTCTCTAACTGCTGCTCAAAATATTTGTTATACATACCTGCTTGTATGAAACTAACACCTTCCTTTAGAAGCACAACAATAATTACCAAGAACATTGGGCAGTGTCTGCATATCTTTGAAGATCTGACTGCAGGTGGTTTAGGGGGTTGAAAGTTAACATGTCACAGCAGATTCTAAACTTCAAGAAACTTCTGGGTAGGGCTCACAGAAGTGCTCAGCAGAAGTTTTACTTGCTTCATTGTCCTAAAAATAAATTGTGCCAGATGCACCTGTTGACTCATACACTGAATCCATGAGGCAGCCATGAGGTAGCATGTCTACACTGAATTTGGAGAGGGGCAAAACCTACACCTTGAACTGAGGAGACTGCTCCAGGTTCTGATACAACATTGGCTCCTCCTTGCCGAAGGGTCTATAAAACAATAACAAGTTATTTTTGAGGAGCAGTAAACTGGAAAATGTGGCTCAGCAGCTTCTTGCTGCTTTATTACTTTAATTCAGTGCTTCTTGAACTTTATTACTGTAATTCAGGTTGGGGCCCAAGATAACTCACACTTCTGTGTTGGAGTGCCATGATACTGCTGGACTGATATCAACTTTAATGGACTAGAAAAATCATGGAGTGTTATGGAGGTATTTGATGTTCGTATCATCAGGTGGGGACTCCTGCCAGCCTACCCGTGCAGTACAAGTTTCATTTATTTCTATTACACCTATTATATGGTCCACACACACTTATATGTGTATATGTGTGCTTACTGTATAATACACAGAGATGAATCTTGTTTTCACCCCCTTTATTCTTATTTTACAGATAACTGGTTCTTATGAAGATAACTCTAGAGTTCACCAGAACTCAGAGGAAGAGATTAAGCCAGTGATGTCTGCTGATTTTAAGAGCAACGCTTGGTCACCTAAACCTAAAATTTACTATTTGCATTGATCTGTCAGTATTACCTAATTATCTGCAGGAAGTTAGAAATTTTACCCCAGAAAATCCTTGCAGCAGAGAGGGATACTTGAACTCCCAAGTGCTGCAGAAGAAGAAAAGCACTGATGAGAACTCTGGCAACTAGGATATTCCCCTGCTGTCAGTGATTGGTGGGTCTGGCTCTGCCCCAGCCCACAAGCCTACTGAAGTACCTATTGTAACAGATCCATGCACTTGAGTACAAGGGAGATTAAATTATCTTCCTAGTCTACTGAATATGACTCAGCCACTCAGCTTTTTTTTTTTTTTTTTAAAGGGTTTGTAATGAAAGAACACAAAGGCTGTGCCAATCATATTTGCTTTATCTTATCCCATAGCCCCCTTCATACAAGAGAAGCTGCAAAATACTCTTTTCAGTTTATTTACCTGAAGTTCCATAAAATTCATCCATTTTGAAAGTTTAAAAGTGTATAATGAGAATGTCTTTGAAAAGCATCACTGAAGAACTAAAATACATTTTCACAGTGGCCTGTGAGCACCTTCATTTAATAAGTAATTTTGTGCAAAATTTATGTTAAAAAATTCTGCCTTGAAAGCCTTACTCCAGCACCTCTCCTCTACACTGCTGGCAGCCCTGTGACTGCAAAATAAAGTGCTATCCAACATAATGCTTCTAATCTGACTTTTAGAAACATAGCTGTCCATCCTTAGGAAAGAAATTATCCTCCTTCATAGAGATGACTGTAGGTATATTCAGACATTTATACACCATGCAAACAGTAAGTAAAGATTGAACAGATTCTCTATTTAGTGATAGATTTGACTAAGATTAAAACTATAGACTTTGGCCCAAACAGTCTACCATAGTGGATATGTCAGAGATAGACACTACATGTGTTAAAATAAGCTCCAAACTGCTATTACTGCTGCTAAGAAGATGCTTTTTGACTCCATTTTCACCATGCTTACCAAGAGTAGTACATTATTCTGTAAGTGATTTCACTTAATTTCAGTGTGACCACTGTAAGGTAAGGCATGATTCAACAGGGTTAGGGAAAGGAAAAAAATCAGGATCTGCTACTTATTTTGTGCTCTTTGTTAACATCTCAAAGAGAAACAAAACAAAATTTTTAAAAAAGCAGCTTTAGCAAAATAAAATATTTGAAAGAATGGTTTGATTTTCCCTATATCTACAGCTTGATGGGGATCTGCCAGGGCTTTACACAATAACCACTCACACATGGTCTCTATTAACAAACTGCTATTCATTTAAACTTTCTCAGCAAAAATATCATGTTTTAACTACTTTGGAGACTCTAACCTGTCTGAAAGCTATCTGATCTTAATCAACATTTCTCACCCTTTTTCAAAGAGCTGATACTGCACCAACCCACAAATCTGAAGATATCGTTGCAGCCGATTAGACTGTCACCAAAAAAAACCAAACCCCACAAAACAAAAAAACCTGAACAGACACATTTAACCAGCATATATTTCTAACCTGTGGTCTTCATCAAATCAGTGTCAAAAAATATTAGTATAAAAATTAAAATTAAAAAAAAAAAAAAAGAAAGCAAACAGACCACCAAAAAACCCCAAAGCTCCTTATGGTTATTCATTGTTCTTGAGAAGTTACCTTCTCACTTGTAGCATTTGGGACCTGCTTTCCAAATGTCAAGGTAGTTTCTCTGTAACTTTCCTTTCGGTAGTGCAGTGTTTCCTCTGCTGGTAATTTTCAGGTAAAGCAAAATTTCAAAAATGAGAACAGATGGTTTGGACTCCATTCTTGCTTTTCGTCTTTACAGACAGCAGAAGTTAGACTTACAGAGGATTTTTCTCCATGCTTATGTACCTGGCAGGTATCTTCAAAAAAACAGATACTACACAATCATTGTTACTATAATTATCGCATACAAAAACCTGAAAAGATGATAGACCGGGGCAGGGTAATGGAAGAAATAATATAATATCCTGCAGGCTGCAAGCAGACTAAACTAGATTCCCCATTGTAGGCAGGTAGCTAAAATAAAAAAGATAAATTACTACTGTGTGATATATGTTTCATAATATTGGAAGAGAATGGACCAAAACCAGCACTAAGAGGGCTGTTGTGATGTGTGAGCTGGAAGGAGAAATAACTATATTAGAAATGTTCCAGATCCCTTTCAGCAGTGGAAATTAATGGAACATTGTCAATTAGCCTGAAACACTTAGCATAATGTATTTGGAATTTGCGTGATGGATGGTTTATGTAACTCCATAACAAAGGTCAGCACAAGAAAATTGGCTTCTTCAACTTCTGTAACTATGTTCCTCACAAAGGTAAAACAAAGAAAAAATTAAATCCATATAACAACATTTCCCAGGGATAAAGTTCAGTATTTCCTCCTGCTTTTAAACATTGTCCAGAAGTAAAACCTCTGCTAAAAAAGCCAAAAGGAACAATCTGTGTCTGTGTGCAGCAAGCACATCTAGCAGCTCCACAGCAGTCAACGAGACTCTTCACAACCTTAGCTTAAACCTGAGTGAAAAACTTTGAGAAATGGTTTCTAGGTTTGGGATCTCTGTAAGTGTGTACCCCGCTCTCACGTCTGTGCTGATCCATTCAGCTCTGCCACCCTTCAGGCCCTGCACTAAATGCACAGCTTATTTCAGCAAGACATGTCACATGCGAGACAGACACACACTGGAGCTCCTGACTGAACTGCATGGAGCCAGGCAGCAGAACTGTTTTCTGGGGATGTCCACACGGTTCTGTCCACACAGTTCTCTCCAGGTAACGCCATCAGATTGTAACTACTTCATATCTGTTTTTCTTTTGTTGAATGGTTGTTGTCGTCAAGAAACTAAGTAAGGCTTCTGCTGAGAAACACATCAGTGATAAGGCAACACAGCAAGTAGCACTGAGATTGTAGCTGCTCGGCAAAGTGCCGGTATCAGTCTCAAGAGATGGTTCATGGTGGACAAGGAAAGGAGAAAAACTCCCCGTGCTAAAAGCTACTGTTCTTCCTACAAAACTGCAATAAGAGCACACATTGTAGTGCTTCTCCAGATTAGCTTGAGCAATGAGAAAAATTACTTGCAAGGTTATGAATAACATTTTATGACTCAAATACAAACATCTCAAATAGCAGAGGTGTTTTGGGGTTATTTTGGAGGGTTGGGGGTTGTTTTTTTAATTTGAGATACAGGAAACTCTAAAGAAAACCCAAGTCATTGTACCATCTTTAGACTAATTTAATATCACTGTATTCCCCTGATGCAAATTCAGCCATCTGTCAAGCTCCTTGTGGAGTAAGAAATCAAATATATAATACATTGAAAAAATACAAAGTATTCAGTGACAGGCAAGACCTCCCTCTGGTTGCTCATTAATAAGCCACATACTGGTACTGTTATATAGTTGTAACTGCATGTCTTGCCTTCACTTTTTCATTCTTTACTTTAGCAAAAGATGCAATTAAACCAAAATTACTTTCTTCCGTTTACACCTTCTTTCAATTAAAAAGTTGTCTTCTCTGACTTGAACTTTATGAAAGCCCCTGACAAAGCCTCTGTCAGATAAAACTTCACACTGAACATGAATTCTTTGGTATTTGTCATCACTATAGCTCCTCCCTTCTTTATGAAACTAGTGTTATTAAGAGTAAAATGAATGCTGTGCAGTTTCTTCCATTTAGACCACTGCAGAGTCCTTGTCAAGGTATGCCCGTGCTACTTCAGGTCACCTGTTTTGGTCCCCCAACAAAACAGGTGTGTGGCCCTGAAAATATTAGAAAACCTAGAGAGATAAACAGTCCAAAATGTTTAAGATCAGCCTCCTCCCATTACAAAAGCCAAGCAATTAAAGCATCAGATGCCATTGCACATATCAAAACTGCATGCTCAGTTTGTCACTTTCAATCGTACAATTAGATCATAATCAGCTTACACAGAGCAAGACGCTGTACCAACTGTTCCCTTGGAGAAAAAGCTGCAGCTAGTTCTGCAGTCATCCTGGACTCTACAGGAGACTTGTTAGCACTACCTTCTCCCTGCTTTTCCCACAAGAATATTCCTGCAGTGGATGCAGAACCTTCCCAGAAACTTCTCTGACACCCGCCCAGTGCTGAAGCAAGACCACCCCATAGAGAGGCAAGGAGAAGAGGAGCTGGAAACAGCCCAACTAACATGTAAAGGGAAGGGATAACACCAAGCTGAGACTGGGACTGAGAGAACATGTGGGATAAATTGCCAAGGGAAGTGAGGAGACTGGTAGAGTTTCAGGTGGAGAGAAGTTAGGGGGTCCAAGGAGAAGGCAGGTGACCTGAAGTAGCACGGGCATACCTTGACAAGGACTCTGCAGTGGTGCAGAAGGAGGAGCTAGTGGAAATAAGGTAAACACTGAGTTTGGATTTGAAGCTAGATAGATTTGAAACAGATAAAATAAACAGATAATTAGTTATCTATACATAATTAAAACAGAAGTCATCTCACTCCCAAGCAGGGAACTTCAAAATTATAAATTACTCTGGACAGGGAGGCCTGCTTCCTAAAATATTTAGATCTACTTTAATTTAAGCAGCAAGACTCTGGTCTTTATTTTTTAAAAATTTCACTCCATAGCAAACATTTATAAAGTACTACTCCCTTCAAATGGGCCTGAAGATGATGAAATTACTGTTTTCTTAGCTATGGTTTTGAATTTCATATTTAATAGTGACATTTATTAAATATTAATTTGAAAATGTATAATTCATACCCATGGTTAGCATACATGAATAGTTCTGTCACTCATGACCTCTGGCTCAAGCACTTACCACCATTCATACCAACTCAGTCAAGTAAAGGTTTAATTTTATAGCTCTTCATTACACCCAAGTCTGCCAACCAGCCTGGCAGCCATTCACATCAGTAGTCAATAGAGTGCCCCTTTGACCGTGCCTGGAAGCTCTCAAGAGCCCAGGGCAGAGGGAAGCCAGGCTCCTACATGCTCAGGCTCCCTCCCATTTACATCTTTGGAGACTGAACAGAGCAACAGAAAGACCTGCAGAAATTCATGGCTGAGAGGAGATAAGAACAATTTTTATAACTGTATTAACCAGAACTGATTTCATGAATGCCCCCAGTCCATTTCTGCGCTGAGACAGGCTAGGCTGTGACTTACATTCATCTATTTGACAATGCATTGAAATGGACTGTCAATGATCACTCAGACAGTAACCACAGCTCCAATAAGACAGTAACTAACAGCTGAGTTGAAAGAATGGTTGTAGTTGAGACAATTTTTTTTTATCAATTTGCAGCTACTGAGGTGTAGAAGACAATATGGGACAAGGATTTTAGAAAGAAATTACCTGGAGGTGAATACGTAAGAATTGATTGGCCTAAAGCCACTTACTGAGCTGCAGACGTGCATCAGTGAACCTCAAGTATTAACTTGAACAAAGCAAGAAAAATACCTATAGGCTCCCTGGTCTGTGTTCGTGGCTCAAACCTAGGCCAACACAATGTGTACAATGCAGGAAACTCCCTGCCCTGCACAGATATCTAAGTAACTTTGAGGGTTTGTGCCTTAGCTCCTTCTGCACTTCAAGACACGTTTTGCAACATGGAGAATAATATTTCCTTACGTTAGCAGGCAATTCAAGACACTCATATTGCATTAAACATTGAAGTCACTGTGAACTAAGAATTTCCACTACATATTTCAGAGGGTCAGATATCCTGAACATATAAAATAGGTATTACAATCTCATCTTTAGTCTTGGATACATATACATATGAAATTGGACAACCACAAGCCTTCTCCTATAGTACCAATCTTTTTTTCTTCTTTTATTTCTGCCTATAAAAGATTTCCATCAACACCAGATCATACTTGTATTTCTTGTTCTCAGTAGTCAATGTTTTTGCACTCAGTTCAGAGAGCAAAACTGCTGTCATTGCTACTTTCGGGGCAGAACCAGCATCCGGGGAAATGGTATAATATAAGAGTTGATGACTGCAGAAGTTAGACCTATTTCTCTTTGCAATGCAGAGAAGCATCTAAGCCATGACACCAAGAAATGTGCCCTGTTTGTGCTAATTTTGGGGGGCCTTTTGATTTATTTGGAAGCAAATCTTAATTCTTTTCCAACCAAACCCCAATAGGCCCTGAAGATTTATATCGAAGGATTGCTAATGAGTTCTGGTCAATTAAGTACAACACTATTGACATCTCAACCTACCAGATGAGTGGAAAAAGAGGAGATAAAAACTTAGGTCTGCAAATGCAAATAGTAGTTTGATGCTTATTAGAAACAAACCACATTCTGAACTAAAGTCTATGCAGTAGCTTAATCAGCAGGGAACTCAAAGGCAAATGAGGGTAAAACTAATGCCCAGTGTTAAATCTTCCTAACATTCAGCAATCTTTCATTTGTTTCAAAATAGTTACATTCCCATCACTTTTACAGAACCAAATTATTAGTAAAAACATTGCTATTTATTTGTTAAAAGCTATACGTATATAATACTACAGGAAGGATTTAAAGAATACAGTCACTTTCCCACCACCACACCTATGAATTTTAGGCAACCTGTGCTAAACAAGAAGCTAACCCAAATTTGTCCTGCTGCTTTGAACTTTTTAGAAAAGAGATAATTTAGCTAATTTAATTACAGTCTTTATGGGTAAAGGAACTGGAATAACCGTATTTCACTTTGACTTTCCATTTTGGGCGTCAGTATTACAGGAAGAAGTGTCTTAGTGAGAATTAATTCTTAATAATTTTTAAAACAGGAATTCGCAAAATAAGCCTTACTGATATCCCTGGAAGAATTCCTGAACTTCCTAAAAGAAATCTTCTCCCAATGACCACTATTGCCAAATATATAAAGAGCAATAAGGTGTCATTCCTTGGATTAAAGCCCAGTACCTCAATACAGAGCAACACAGCTCTTTCCAATTGTTCTTTGGCATATTCCCTTATTGGTAACTTCATAACACATTGATTAACATGGCAGCCGTTTTTATATTTCTGAATAAAGCAATTTGTACTTCTGAACTTTTATAAACCTTTGGATAGTTTAAATTTAATTAGGCTCCACATAAGCAACAGTATTTGTTGCAGTAACAGTAATTTCTACTGTCATTTAAATTAATCAGGCTCAGTCAGTACTTTCTATTAAAGTGTTACAAAAGGAAATATTTTTCCCTGTTTAACTTTTTCCTCTTTGGTTATAGGCAAATTTATTTCTTAGCCAGACGTCCTGAAGAAATTAGATTCATGCGTTGAAATTGCACAACTTCAACGACTTGTAAATCCACTCGCAAATCTCAGTAAAGTGCAATGGGGAAGTAAAAATCCTGAGGTATTGCAAACACTTACAGACTTCATAACACATTCAGGGAGAGAGGCTCTTGCAGTCCCCACTGATGGCAAGGAAGGCTGCAGAATGAACTTGCACTTCAAGAGCTGCAAAATGAGTTTAGTTTTCAGACTAAGTTCTACCTATTAAGGAATTAATGGTGTTTTTAAGCATTCTGACTGCCCCTAAAAGTTTTTATCATTAGATGAGTGCTTAAGTGACATCACATCTTTTACTGCTTAGCCAGCAATTGACATACAGCCTTCATTCCTAACTTCAGGTGTTACTTGAAAGCCATTACCTGAAAGCCTTCTGTCTGCCTGTCTAAGCACTACTCACGTTTCAGTTCTTAGTCATCAGATTTCTGATCCTAATTGAATGTGAAATCTCAAAAATTTCCTTGTAAAGACTACATGCTAAATGAGTGCAAAGGTGAATGCAAATGAACTATCACTTGTACTAAGCTCTCCAGATCAAAATTTTACATGGACCGTCAGGAGCTTACAGAGCTTCCACCATGTGCTCTCTGGATAAGCTGAGGATTTCTGCCTCCAAAGCTCCTTATCCAACCCATCCTCAAGCACTAAATGTGTTTCAATGCTATTTCAGAGGAAGGCTTGCTCCCTGCATCTTTGCAAACAGCCCTAGATAGAACTGGAACAGAAGAGGAGCACTGATATTTGATGTAATTTCATGACAAGAAAGAAAAGACATTCTTAGTTCAATGAGTCAACCAGGGACCTAGACAATTCCAAAGTCATCCCTGGAAAAAAAAAGAAAAAAGCAGTGTATTTCATAAACAACAGGATATGCTCTTCACCAAATAATTTATTTTTTTAAAAAATAGCAAATAAAGTAGCTGAAAGAATGGGTTTTATCAAAATTTCTCTTTGACAAGAGTGAAGAAATTCTGCCACAGACTAATATTAAGAAAATAACAAATCTCCAGTTTAGTCTCTAAAGCACCCTCACACACATGCTCACGCCATCAACACAATCGCAAAATATGAAAGTGAAGCTAAAAATTCATCAGAACCGATGGAAACAGCTTTTAAAATTTACTTTAATTGGACTGCACGCTGATCCATGGATGGTTACTAGAGAAGACGCACAGTTCACATTAGCCTCTCAGGATCTAGATATCTGAATCTAAATGTGCTGCTTCGAATTCTGATACCTGCTATCAAACCTTCTCTGCTGCAGACAGCAGCCCTAATTCAAAGTGCCAACAAAGTGGCATCCAACATGGTTCTTTTTCACAAAAGAAAAGGCTGTCCCAAGTGAAAATGTCTTTGGAAACTGAATTTATTAATGCCCTTATTGAAATTTTCAGAGTTTTGTTTCCAGTTCAACCAATAAAGAACTGACTTCAGAGAAAACAGTTCCAGCCATAATCACAGCTGTAAGAATCACACTTTTTATAACATTCCCATAGAATGTCTTATATTCTATATAGAGACTAAAATTGTATTGCCACTTAGATTCAGGAGACCTCTACCTCACTTCAAAGGTGCCTTCTAGACCTATCTGTATCAATATCCAAGTGATCAATAATGTTCAGAAACATCTGCTGACTTCTACTAGTTGCCAAAGAGCACTGACGATGTCAGCTCATCCTCTGCAGTTTTTGGTTAAGGTATATTCAGCCCTACATTAGGCAGACATGCCTCTACTGCAAACTGCATCCTGGGATAAAGTTGTCCGAACTAGTGTGTGTAGTTAAGTCGTCTAGCATAGCAATAGAGAAAGACCGAGGCATTAACTTCAAACATTTAAGATATTTGCCTGTGCAAGCAGCAGTTCCAATAGGTAACCAATATTTAATTACTTAATAAAACTTAGGGATCATCTCTAAAAAAGAACTACATATGAGAAAGTACAAATACATTTAATTGGTTAACATTTAATATGAATTGATTAAATTCAAAGAAAACTCACAATTTGTACAAAGAGGACATTTAATAACACAAAAATGTTCAGCAGCAGCAAGGAGTCAATGGCTTAATATCGCAAAATAAGAGATCTCTGTATCTGAAGACAAGAACATTTACTGCAGGGTTATTCAGACTACAAAGAAAAAACAGATTCCTAAAAAACTTCTGTTAGACTAGCCACTATATTTTGTTCTCTCTCTCACACACACACACACAATTAACCTGGGAAACATTAGTGGTTTTCTAAGCATTGATGGTTTCTTTATGTACCAATATATTTCATACTATTGACAGTACGTCAGGCCACTATGTTCAGGGGAATAAAAGCTATATTTAGAAGACAAAAAGAACAAAATGACAAGGTGAAAAACTGCAGCTACACAGAACTTATAATATATGCAATATGTGACAAGAGAGGTCATCCTTGTTGGAATTAGTTGTAAACATGGTAGCATTAAGCAAAAAGTTTACAGGAAAGCAGAAGCAATGAGGTTACTAGTTCACGAAAACACGCAGACTGAACTATCCATTTTCACTTTTCAGAGTGTTACACCCATCACTATCAGTTATTTTAACAGTTTCATGTTATTGTCCTTTATTTTAAAGGACAAATTTAGCACCTAGGTTCCTACAGCTCATTTTGATGCCTAACATGGTACCACCTTCCTTTAGTTTCCTTCTCCCATTTTCAGGTGACTTCTTTAAACATCCTTAATTTCATTTAATCTCATTTCTGTTTTATCGTCTCTTTACTTTCACCCTAATATCACATCTCTGTATGTACTCTTCTCTTCGATGCCCACATTAACTCCTTTATCATGGAATTTACCTTTTCATCCTTAAATCTACCGATTTGCTCTCCACTCTAGTTCCTTTTTGCTTTCTGTGATGCAGCCTGACCCTTTTATCAGCTATCCCATCACTTTTCTGCCTTTCTTCTCTAAAATGACTTCTAAGAGACTCTGCAGTCCTGCAGAGCTGAAGCAGAGATCCCCTGAAGATCATCAGTGTCTGGAGGAGAGAAATGACAGTTCGTGACATCTTAAGAGATCCCATTTCAAGGCTCTTCACTTTTACAGAACCAGAAATTTTACAGTACCATCAGACCACTCTGTAGTTGTAGTTGCATTTCATTTTCTTTTAGGAATCTTAGGGCTTTAACAATCCTTTGAGACTTGAAAAATCCAAGTAACTGAATTATGAGAGGTGAATTATTAGCCTCTCACAGCACAAAAGAGAATCACAGGAGGCTGAAAGAATGAGGAACAACTAAGAGACATAATGCTTGTCTACCAGTCCTGAAAAACCAGACTATAAGGACATATGAAAGCTTGCCAGTCAGCTGGGGAAGGTTTTTATAAATTAACCAGAGGATGGAATTTCAGTGTATGGTCATGTGAAATGTGCTACCAGCTATAATAAAGCCAAAGTTCAATAATAAGCCTCAGAACTATCTTTAAATACAGCATATATTTGAGACTGCAGTGAGTTATGCCTACATCCAAAGTACAAAGAGAATCTCCTCTGCCAACTTAAGATACATGTTAAGTTATAAAATTACAGATGTCAATGAATATTTTCAGAAAATACATTTAATATCCATCAAATTAGTGCTGCAATTCTGAAGACGTTACTTTTCAACACTGAGAACAAAACCACCCTTAATCCTTGCCATAGCTTCAACAACTGAGCTGTTTATCACAGCACTGCAACATACACTTCTCTGTATAAATGGCTGAAGTAATAAAAGAAAAAAAGACAGTTAAAGACGTAGCTGATCAGAGATCCGATGGTTCTAAATATCCCCACTTGATACACGTCTATACACGACTACACTTATCAGTTAGCTTTTTTTCCCCCTCCCCTACCTCATGGCACATAATAGCTAAGAATCAAATCCTTTCATTTTATCATCTGGTCATTCACTGTATAATCTATATGCAACAGAATTCAAGTCACGTGTCCTAAGCTAGAGGTAGCAAGATACCATTTACTCCAGGACCCACAATGCCATTTGGCTATTTTCTACTTCAAAAAGAGAAAAGCAGATCCATCTTGGGCATCATGAACCTTTGTCAAAAAATCAGATACTGTTGGCACCTTTTATAAAACCAAGTAACCTAAAAAAAAAATCTAATAAAACATTCACTCTGCTGCTACCAATTGGCACACGCTGAGAGAGAGAACGTGGCTCTTTCAGTGTGCCCCAAAGCCACGACTTGCCAAGGAACCTGTTTATCTCCCACCAAAGTAAAATGATGTAATAGAGGACCTTACCAGTATAACCTTGCCTTTGGTTTTACATCATGCACTTACACACATCAGAAAGAAGAGAGTTCCTCAGAGAGATTCAATGTCACTTACATTTCCACAGACAGCAACACATTAAGTCTACCCCAAAAGCAATAGAAAGAGCATGAATTTTAATGATGTTCACACACACACCCCCCCCTTTTCTTCACCATATTAAACAGCCTTAAAATAAAGCACCATTAAAACTGCTTTCTCTAATCCACTTATCAAGGTAAACAATTACTAACACCACCTTTATCCTATAAATATCATCCTTCAAAGACTGACACAGACCTTTCAGGTAGTATCACAATGGGATAAGGAAAACCCTACATACCATATTATGCTAACATAATAAAGTTGTCAATGTTGAATACTGACTACTGACACTACGCTCCTTGCCATAAAAATATTAATTATTAAATGAGAAGACATATTGATTTAATAATATATGCTACATACTGACTTTAAATAAACTTCTTAGAATCAAGTATTTTAGAAAATGAAAACGTGCCATTCCAAGCTAACATTCCAAGGAGTACTTTAGGATATGGGATTAACACCTTACCAAGAAAAATCACAAGGCTTATTTCAGGACTTTCAGTCGAAGTAACTTCTGTCCCCAGGATCCACACTGTGATTCCGATTTTGTCTCTCCTTTCAGGACTGTGTTTTTAAATACTATGTGAATCGAGAGAAACACTTTTCTTTGAACTTGCTTTCAAAAAGATAAAAATAGTTCATGCTATTAGACAATCTTCTATCCATTAATAACTATCCACAATACTCCCAAGAGGTCAAATCTTGTATACTTGTATAAATTAAATCTGCTTACTAATATTGATTAAGAACATAAGTTGATTTTCCTACTGATTAACTGAAATGATATAGTAAAGTGCTGGATTAGAGAATGAAGTAGAATAACATGGAGAATATCATATTATCTCCACAGTATTAACATCTTCATTTTTTACTTTTATTTACTTATAAAAACATTCTACATACTGTAGCTATTTTTCTACAGAAATTTCTTCAATGTGAGCAATTACAGTCCTTTACCATTCATCTGTAAGGTTATTAGGAATTAGGACAAATTATCTTGGGACTTCTTGACACAGTTTCCCCACTATGCAAACAATCAGCATGCTTTCAGCTAAGCATCACTTCTAATGTGGAATTCTACTTTACCACCTGTATTACAGCTAAACCAGGAAAATGGTTGTTAATGTAAAAAAAAAAAAAAATCCCTGAAGCTTAATGATTAATAAGAGGAAAATCCCACTTTGTTTTTCTATTTACATTCAAACTCCATTAAGTATCATGTTTTCAAGAGGCTTTTAACCTTCAGTTGGGGTTCATTGTTACCATTGTCAGCTGGATTTTTCAATTCTCTTAAAATATTCTATTAACTGTACACATTATTGCATCCTCCAAATGCACGCAGCATGGTCCTCACCAAGCTATCAGATACGACATAGCAGGAAGGACTGCAAGAGCGCCATGTAAAGCTTTCTAATCACTGTACTAGTGCCTGAAAATTAATAAAGATTGCCTTTTAGCTGGAGAAATAGGATCTGTTGCTACTGCAAAGGCTGAAGGTACTCTAGACAGCAATAAAGTGACCAGATGAAGAAGTTACACATAGTCTTGCAAGGTTAACAACACAATACCAAAGACAGAAGGAGTGACTATAATCTCAAATTAAAATAGTTGTATTATCTTTTGTAATACCACCTAATCTCCATGCACACAAGATTTGAGAAGCAGTTTCTAGTTGTGAACTGCTTAGGGTGCCAATCATTCCACTGTCAGCACTCCACTCCCTAGCAGGTACCTGCAGACTCCTGCACTGCGAGTAAGCATCCTGGTTGTGCGTGCAACACACCCAATGGCAGACCTCCCTCCTGGAGGAATACACCCAAATATAACATTGTGGTGACTGTTATAAACAGTTAATAGCAGAGGTCACTGGGGGTGCAGCATTAAAAAAAAAAAAAAAAATTGAAACCCTAACATCTTTCTACTACAGCAAATATGAAACTGGAAAAATTAAGGGTAGATGCTATTAATCGATATAGAAATGATCAACAGTTCATTCATTCATACCAAATGGCTTCCTTGAGTGAAGAGAGTTGGCTGAGAAGAGCCCCGAGACCAAATGCCTCAGCAATGAAAGTGGGATTTTATCCATAGTGTCAGAAGGGCAAAATCAAGTTGCTACTTATTACTACTTGTTGCTTCTTGTTACCCTTAACCTTCACAGTCAGGGTTTCTGTCATGTCATGCAAGTACACATTAACTGCAACTGAACAGTGTAACCTACAGGACATGCCTGTAACAGAACAGTAACTGGGGCCTTCAAAACCAGCAGATCCCAACCAACCTTAACTCAATGGAGGTCACAGAGGAGTTTTTCTCTATGAAAAAGCATTCTCAGGATTAAGTTCAGGTGTTTTATAGAACATGTTTAGTTACATGGTGTAGCCACAAGAGGGAAGCTCAACCCGTTTGTCGACTCTTTTTAACTAGTTTATCGAAGTCCAAACCACTCAGGCTAGGTTCTTCAGTTTACAACAAAATCTCAGATTCAGGACTTAAAATTCAAATGTTACTCTAAGCTGGTGCCAAAACTTACAGTATAAAGACATTGCAAGAGAGGGAACATACATGAAACTAAATGTGAGCTGCACAACCATGAAAATGAAGACACCAGACCAAATGAAGAACCCCTTTGTAAAGAACTCCAATTACCTCCAACCAAACTGCTAAATAGACAGTTTCTGAGATTTAAGGCAGCAATGCAGCCAGGGAAGGACCTGGCTGAGGCAGGGGAGGAGCCACAGTTATTTAGCTAAAGAACAGCCCAAGTGTCCTTTGCTTGAGCAAGAGGAGCCATGGCAGGTGTGGGAAGGAGCCAGCAGCTCTCATGCCTACACTTGACAGCTAATTCAGCAGCTAGTTGTAACACAAAGAAATACAAGCTATGGTGCAAACACAGGGTTCCCACAGACCAAGCTCCATCTGTGACGTGGGTGAAGTGGTGGGATAATAAGTACACTATTGATCATTTTCACCTCTAAACTACCAGCAACAGTTCTGCTGAGGAAGAGGCGCGTTCAGCAATCCCATACAGCAAGATCATGTTGCTCCCCTCCCATGGGATAAGAGCTCAGTACTGGTCTGGGAAATGACACTTGTGGTGGGTACAGCCCTGGTAAGTAATTTCTCCTTGCTGATGGAGATGCCTCTTAGAAAGTATATAAGTTATCCCTGAAATGCTATGGAAAGTCTGCAGACACAGATTATTGCAGACAGCATCTCTTCCAGTTAATCTCTTCCACCAACAGCAAAACTCATCAAATAATTTTGATGTTGAAAGGGACCTTTGGAGTTCATCTGATCTAGTCCCTTACTTTAAGCAAGGCTAACTTTCACACACTTTCTTCTTTTTCTTTACTTTGCATATAACAAGAAAATCAGTGTATTGAGTGGTGCTGGCACAAGAGCAAAGGCTGAAGAACTTAGCAAATAAAGCAAATTTTTACAGTTACAAACTTCACTGGAATTTAATGTGTTTTTTCACTTAACAAGATTAGCTTAATGCACATGCCTCATTTTTGTCCAAGCCAGTGGCTTCCTTCTCACATGGAAGCACTAACCAACCCCCCAAGATGGCACCCTGCTCCAAAAAAAAAGAACAAAGATCCTGTGCAAATGCAAAACTAAGTGGATTTCAGAAATACTGCAATGGAGTTCCTTACCACAGAAAAAAAAACAACCCAAAAACCAGCAACTTGAAGGAGCCTTGATTTTAAACATCTGTGTTGCAACCTGTACCACAGGGGTAAAACAAAGGATTCAAACACAGATCTGTCAGTCAGGACCCTAGTACCAGACAGCAGCGTTTTCAGTCCAACTGTATCTCTTGCAGGACTGAAAACAACGATGTGCACGAGTCAAGTCTCAAACAAGGGTTTAAAGTTCTGAGATTTTTAAAGCCACGAATGGGTTCCTTTTATATGGCATTAGTCATAGCAGTTCTAGCCCTTACAGCCATTGCAAAATGGGACATAGAAAACAACTGATATTTTACTCACTCCGAATTTATCATTTGGGATTTCTAAAAATCTAGAATACCACTAACTTGAAATGCCCCAGCAGTACATTATGGCAGCAAGGGTTCAGCCATCAGAGGATGTTTTACTGCTTCAGACAGAAGCACCTCAGAATGTTGGGTGGTTTTTTTTTTTAACATCACTTAGTATTTGCTGACCATAACTTTTTTTTTTCCCCTACTGCAGACTGACATTTTAGAGACACATCAGCCCAGTGTCTTCACCAGCTCCAGTGCTAAAAGCCAAGGAAAGACATACAGAAAATATGGATTATTAAATTATTCCAAGACAGATGACATAACATCACTTATCTGGAAGCATATTTTGATGGCTTTTGATGGTCCTGCAGGTAATCATCTCTGAATTCTAAAGGTGGACACTGAGGATTTCTGTGCAAGTCAGCCTCAAAAGCAAAGATTTCCTAAAGCTTTCTTGCACGTGCAGCATAGAAAGAGAACGTAGTTTCAGAAGTGTGGGATAAGAAGAGAAAGAGGCTGACAACGTAGAGCAGAAGAAAAGTAGTAAAGTTTCCTCCTGACAAGACTCCATTACATACTTCTAGTTATATTTGCTCAGCAATAATATAAGTACTTATAATCAGAGTGATAATGAAATTACAAAGGCAGTACACATTGTAAGAAGTGTTTCCACAGCTATTTTCAGTGTTCTTTCATAATACGAATTCTTAACATGAGCGTTACTGCATTTTTTAAGGCAGGAGGTGTGCAATAATGAATTAATCACCAGCAATACAGAAATTGCTGTACATATTTGCAAGCAACAGTCTTAAAATGGCAGCAATCAAGCACACTACCTCACATTGGCAATTGTTAAGAGTTATGTATTATCCTATCAAGGGGGAACAATACACGATTTTACTTCTTTCTAACCCAGATAGTTCAAGTTTTCAATGAGAAGTACTGTTATGAGTTATTTACAAGTGGGTCATACAGAATTTCCCTTGCCAAAATTATTCAACAAATATTATGTAATTAATTTTGAAAAGCATCTGGCTCACAGCTACCAAGTTTTGTACACGGATGTTGTTTTATGCAAATCATCCCATAAACATATCAGTATGTTTCAAAATAAGACATATCAATGGACAAACTGTTCTAACTCTACCAGTTGTGGCAGATGGTAGGATGCAGAAAGTCTGGAGCCTGCCAGATAGATGGCTTCATCTAGAGAGGACAGCCTTGAAAGGCGTGGCACAAAGGATGCCAATGACTATTATTTCCTCCCCCCATCAACCATTTCTGGTCATACCTTCTACATCCAAACCCAGTAGATTCAGGTCTCAAATTTGCTGCTGGAAAGAGGACATTCAGATCTACCCTGACAGCCCAGCTGAGACTGGACATTTCTGTTTGGCTCAGAAATTGCTTTAAAGAAAAATAAAAGAGACTAATTTCCTTGTAACGAAATGCAGCACTTTAATCTGATGGCTCTCAGCTCTTACTATCAGTGTACTGCATATTGCATCCACCTGCATGCATAGGAAGGTTTCATTTTGATATACAAACCTTAAAGTAATTATAGCATACATTAAAGTAAGGAAGGTCCTTTTTTATTAATAAAAAAAAATAATTACAGGAAATTATCCAAGTCTTTAAGATCTTTTCCCTGACTCTTCATCAAAGGCTCTAATATTTGATTATTTTTCATATTTATGTTTATCGGATGTTGGTTTATATGCACATAAGAAAGCTACTAGATGTCTTCTATCATATTCCAGCAATGCACTATTAGGTTTGGTCTTAATAAAATACAAATAACATTTCTTATATAATGATTTTTGACTAGTCATGATAAATTATAGGAAGTCACAAGGATACTTACTCCAGGAGACTGGAATTACATAGCAAAAATAATATCAATTATTACCACATTTATTTCCATGTGGCAAGGCAAAAGAAGAAGCTGGATGATATGTTAACTCACTGGCTGTTTCCCAACATCCTTTTGAACACACCTGTTGTATCTCTTCCCTGCAATAATACTTATACAAGTAGAATCAGCATTGCCATCGCACTCAACCTACCACTTTCATTATTGCCCAAAAACGGATTCTAGCAAACAGCCTCAATATCCTAACACAGCAAACACACCATCCTTATTTTTCTTTTTAAATCAACAGGCGATGTTAATAAAAAGTTTCTAAGAAATTGCAAAACTTGAGCATTCTTCTTTAGCCTTAGTGCACTGCACTGAGCATGCATGACAAATTGTCTCTGTTTCAGTTTCTGCAAAACTAGGACAGGTCAATAGGACATAGAATCATAGAATCATTAAGGTTGGAAAACACCTCTAAGGTCATATGTAACAGTTGGTAAATTATCTTCTCCTGGCACTACAGCAGCTACAACAAATAAACTGCAAGAATTAATAAGTTAATGCTTTCCCAGTGACCTAACAATATATTATTTATATAAACACATTGTTTTAAAAAATAAAAGTTTCAGAACTGGTCAGCTTAGCATTTAACAGACAGTACAGCATCAAGTCATGCAAACTAAATAACAGGTGATGGCTAAAATAATACAAATGTCAGACACTATTAAAACTCCATACATATCCCTTAGGACCAGATTAAAAATACCTATATGTTCAGGAGCCCTTTAATCTAAGAACAGTTTATCAAAGTCACTGAGTTTTCCACAAAGTAAAAACCTTTCCACAGAACAAGGGCTTGCCAATCTGCCCTTCCTACACATTTATATCTATTATACAGGAAGCAGAGGAAGTTCTGCATCAAATTTTACATTTTAATTAACTTCAACTCTATTTACCTCGAGCATTTTGGAAAGTGAGCTCACTTGCAGTCTCCCGGAAAAGCTTTTTTGAGATAGCATTTGAAAAAGCTCTCAAAACCAAAGTGTTGGGCTAATCTAATAAAACTTTCAAAGTATCCAAAATTTAAAAAAAAATCATACTGAAAATGCCACTTTGCTGATAAGTAGCTTCGTATAACCTTGGCTCATGTAAATAATTCACAGTACTTTGCAGTAAATAGTTTAAAAGTTCCAGGGTTTTTATAAACTTTTAAGAAAACTAAGCATTGTTATTAGAACAAAACATTTGCTTTTGCTTCTATTTTCCAGCTTCTTTTCCCAGCTCCCTCTGGGTGGGTTAAAAATATTTTAAGCCAAGCTGCAGTTAGTTACTAATATAACTATGCATAGCAAAGAAAAACATATTCATTAAATTACATTGAGCTGTAGAGATCCTCCACAAAGCCAAAGATCTATCATGAGTAATAAAATGCTAACTTCAAATAATTACCTTAGCATAAGTAGAGCTACATTGCACAAACTATCTTCAACTGAAATTCAAACTGCATTTCAATGCATTTCTAGTTTGTAACATTTTTAAATTCTATTATTAATTCTCCTTTCTTTGTGCTGTTAAATACTCATACTGGTGCCATAGACACAAACTGAAAGTGGGCAAAAAAAAAAAAAATCTTAGATGCATACAGGTAAAGTAGGGTTTTACCTGGAAATGAAGGGACATCAGACCACCCATAGCCAGCAAGGCTTTGTTACACAACCTCACCTCCCCATAGTACATCCATTCGGCTTTGATGATTATTCCCAATAGGTCTAAAAACCTGACAGTGTTAGTCAGAAAAATTGTATTAGTCTTTACCAAACCACTTTGATATTAGTTATTCCAGGGAGGACTCGTTAGATCAATCCTGAACCATTAAAATGCTTTAGTAGTAACTGGGAAAGGATGAGACAATTCACAATTGATTTCTGTGGAAGCTGAATTAAATTACATGCAGTCACACATCTGATTCAGAAGTGGTAACAACAAGTCAATGCTGTGCGCTTTTTAAGGAAGAAAAAAAAATTTTCTCTCATCTCCACTTCCTACAACAGTCTTCTCCAATTTCCACAGAGAAAAATCTAACTGACAGAGACATGTAAGTGCCTTTATAGTAGTCTGCAGAAAACTATTTTTTACAAAATACTTGCCAAAAAAAAGGTATTAGGCTTTTGTTCTTCCTTTCCAGATGGGCCTATAAAGATAAGACTGTACCCTTGACCCTGTAAATTCTGCACGTAAGACATAGTCTATGGCAACTTCAGCTTCATTTGGACCATACACTGTTTACATGCAGACTTTTGCTTATTATTGCATTGTCTTCATAAGCTCCCATAGCCTTTTTCTTCAGCTGTGCAATTGGCTGCCTTTGGATTTGTTCCTTTCACAAATATCTCCACAACACTTCCTTAGAGACGAGCACCAAAATATGATCTATCATTTTAAGAAACCAATGGTTTCGTAACAGCTAAAAGATATAAACTAAACAATCCCTGCTACAAACCAGTTCTGCTAGGTTTCAATATCATGGCCACTGATACTACACATACAAATTAAGGGTTTCTATTCTATTACTCTTCCAGGAAGAAAATAAGCATCAAGAGACTCAAGTTTTGTCATACCTGCAGGTAATATGGACATATTTGCCCAGCAAGTCACTCAGTCAAATTCAAAGACTGGTTTATGAGACCAGCAAAACCCCAAAGAGTTTAATCTCCGGCATCATTCACCAAGCCATATAGACCCTTCACACTGCATTGGCTACAAGGACACAAAAGTGAGCATCTCTAGACAACTACGACACCTGGTCCTAACATTTTCCATTTACTGATGACTCATTTAGTTAATAAAATTAAGCTTCTCAAGTGCTGTTAGTTTTGATCCAAAGACATGACAACATATTTTCTGGTAGGAATTCAGGTGTCCTTTGGAAAGCAACTTTGACTTTCAAATACATGTCCTACTTTTCTGCTTCTAGATAGTTTCATGTGCTTTTTAGAGTGTTGTGCTGTATATCAAAGTTTTAGTGGAGTTTTCCTAAAAATACTTACAGTAACTAAATACAGACGAGCTTACAGAATGGAAAAAAAAAAAAAAAAGAAAATAGCTTACAGATGGTACTAATAAGGTAAGGAATAAGCTAAGGTCTAATAACAGCCTACCTATTAATTTTCATCCAAGTTTATCCATATATAACTGGGCTTTGTATTAACACATTAAACAAATCAGCCAATAGAAGATGTTTATTAAAACTTCATCAGAAACATACACTATGATTAGTTATCTGTAAATGAAAGAATTCCGATCTGGATAATTCTGTTCATTATTTCAGTTTTGTTCATCTAATATACTACTACACTTGGTAATTCACCAAAAGTCAAATCCAGATGTTTCAAACTGAAATTTACATGTAGTTGAGATTTTCTTTGTACCACAGCATCCATATCAACCTTACCTTTAACAGAATGTAATTCTCTGAAATTGCAAATTGTGTTTTGCAGTTTTGACTTAGAGCTAACTAGCTGCGTTACAATATAATATTAATTTGTAATTTATATTACAAACATTAAGCTGTGTTAGCCCTTGAACAGAGATTAACTGCTCTTCCTATTAACCTGCTTTTTGCTTTGGGGAGTGTTACCAGCTTGTGATAGAGTCAGAAAAACTTCAAATGAATGGGAAGTGCAATGCAGACAATGAGTGATGTTTGCAGTTATCTTGTGCAATCATTTGCAACGCAGGATCATTTTACTTTCTTGAGAAGGTTCTCTGTCATACTAAAACTGTTAAATTACTCCAAAACACTCCATACCTCCAGACTCTCTTAGACTTTTAAGGCTTTTTAGTTTTTTAGCTGAAGAAATTAAGCTAAACAATGACACTATTACCAGGACTGCTACCTTATACCTAAGGCTCCCCTGTGGTTGTGTTTCCAGAAGCCTTGTTCTAATAAAAAAAATTTCCAAGATTCCCAGAGAAACACAGCAAACAGGCAGGTTTTAACATCAGAGCACCTTAATTTTTTTTTTTTTTTTAAATCCTAGTAATATGAGGCTAGAAGAATAAAAATTAAGAAATGCTTTAGACAGGCATTTCTCTTTCTACATCTAGTGCTACACAATTTGTAGAAATCCCTTAGCAAATAGTTGACTTCATATTTTTATTTCAGATTACAATAAGCTAAGGAATATCAACCTAGCACTGCAAGCTAGGTGCCACACATTGTTTATCAGGAGATATGACCATTAAAGCAGCTGAAAGTCAGGTGCTGAGCTAGAAAGTCACAGAAACAATATGCGTGCAAACTATTCCAATGCCATCACAATTTCTTGCCCCCTAACACTCAACTCACCCAAACACCTACCTTCACTTTCAGATCCACTGACTGTTTTCAGTAAAATCATTTCTAGCTCTACAGCAACCTGCTCAAAGCAGAACCCAAGAATGCAAAAATCAGAACTTCCAAAATCATCATTCAGTCGACACAGTCACAAGACCTTTGATGATGAATTGCAGTTGGTTAGCGTGGTGATAGCAGAAAGTCAGATAACCAGGAAAAATCAGGAAAGAGTCAGAACACTGTGGAAGCAGTGTGCTCCAAATCCATCATCACCAACAACCTCTGAGAGCCCAATAAAAACTAGGGCACACATCAGGAGTGGAAAGTAAATGCACATTTTACCAGCAGGGCAATTCTTCCTGATTTTTTAGTAGCTTGGAAATTCAACAGAATATAGCAGCCTTGGAGACGGCATTTCCCACAAGAGACAATGTGGATTGTCATGCTATACTAATTACAAAATTGTTAATAGTAATACAGAAATGATCTGCCAGCTGGACAGCCTTAGCCCACAATAAACTATGAAATAAAGTCAGCTCTAGAGGTACAGGGCACAGTATAAACACAGCCACTGTACTAGAATAGTGCAACACACTCCTGCCAATTACACTAGCTATCTCTAGAGACAACGTTTAGCCATTTGTTTGAAGAAAAAACAAAGTACATTCTCCTCCACAGAGATACACATGCTTGGCACTAGTTTGTCCAATGAGAGGACTTACAGACTGTCTTAGCATGTAATTCCTCTGATCAACTTAAATTGATGCTAGATTTTTGTTCACCTGGAATTTTCACAAATCAAAACCCATACAAATACACTGCTCTGTTCATTCTTGGAAATAGATTTTTTCTAGTTCTCTTAGAAGTCTAGCACTGCAGCAATCCTTGTGGTTTCCCTCTATAAGCAAGGGAGGGTATAAAGGACGTTAGGAGTTAAGAAGCTTGAGTCTTTGCTGTTACCTACGTAACACGTCATAGGTGGCATCTGGAGAGGAATCAAAGATAGGCCAAAGGATGAAATAATTAATTTTTCTGCATTGCAGGAACAATTTCATTATCTTAGAGTACATGTATTACACTGTATGTACATGTACATATTATGCTGGAGAACGTTCCTACTACACTATCATCTTTCTAATGCCTAAAAACAAGTCCTAAGGTCCATAGTTGTGCTAGAGATCAAACCCAAGTAGGCTAACTGCAGGTGGTCATTTTTCCCTGTGTTAAACACTGCAATGTACAAGAAATATTGCAGTAAATAGACACTTAGAGACAAAAAACTCCCAAGGCCACATCTGTCTAGTTGCCACTTGTTACCACAACACCATTAGTAAAAATCACCTGTCACACAATGTTTATCTTTTAAAAGGAACATAGCTCTTCTTTTACATCTGCTAAAGTGTTTCTGACCTACACTTATCAGACTCCTAGCACCTTCCCATGTTCATTCTCCTTGCAGTGCAGCATTAGTATCTCCATGGGAATAACAACTGCCTCAGTGACATATATTATAAATGAGCTCTTTACCATTAGCAAGCTAAGTTTTACAGAAAGAGCATATTCTACAAGGCTTTTATTTAATATATTTGCATAGAAACAACCTTGCACTGAAGAGAAGGTTGGACAAAAGGCAGAGAAATTCCACAGACTGTCAGGACTACAAGGCAAAGGGAACACCTTGTAATGCTTTGATTTCTAATTAGAATGCAAGATGCTTGAGGCAAATAGTGTATCTGAGCTGGTCAATTAAGAGTGCTGTTATTGTTCTTCCACTGTAAAACCCCCTTTCCTTAGCAGGAGACAGAAAATCATTACAAAATTGTTAATGCCTCAGTGCCTAGGTAGCTATCCTTTGGGAAACAAAAAATTATTTATATCAAAATACAGGCAACAGATACTACTAGAGTAATTTTATCTTCTGGTTTCCAAGGAGACAAGTGACCTCTATGTACTTCTCCTAACAAGTGTATCAAAGTCATATCATAGCAAGCAAAGCCATAAAAACCATAAGAAAGTAGCTCAATGCTACAGAGACAATCAGCTCCTCAAACCTGAAGTTAGTCTGAAAGTCAGTTAGTTTGTTTACTAATACAGCTTCACTACTGATGTCAGTTCACAAGCTTCCTTTTAACAGTGCATTCACTGTAATAGATATTGTCAATCTTTATTTTAAAGAAGGGAAAATACAGCCAAGAAAGGCTGCTCCAACATGGAAGCACAGATAGTATACTACAACTAACAAACGATCAGGGGAGCAATCTAACTTTAGCAAACATGGGGCAAAAATCCCTGTGATCCGAAATCCATCCTTTCACAGTCCATCAGCAATTCTCTGAAGCAAATGCTTATGTTGTATCAGCAATTCTCTATTTTAGTCTTCCACAATCTCAGGAGGATTCTACTTTCTTCCTCAGCCAAGCTCAGAAAACCTCCTGGAGCCCACAATATATATAATCATATTTTCAATGCCCTCTTAATCTACAAAAAGCAGATTTGTTTTGGCAAAACATATTAGTTAAAGAGATTCTCTGTCTTCTCCCACTTCCTTACCAAGTATCATGCACACATTCACAACATACTAGGTAAAAACTGAACTAGCTTTTTCTTGGAGAAACTGCTTTAAGTTTCTCCAGTTAAAGTTTACCATCCATTCCCAGGCAGCTGCACACATTTTGACTTCCACATGTCCCTTACCCTCATTTTCCTGCTGTCTTTCTTCCAAGTATTCACTTCAGGCAGAATGCCACAATAATACCGAGATGGAGAGCTGCAGGATTGTGGTGTGCTGCTGTGAGCAAACAGCATGCAAATGGCAAACCTGGGGTAAATTAGGACTAATTTCAGCCTGTTCTAATCTATCTCAGCTGACAGCAATAAAAGGAAACCAGGAGATCATCAAACTATATGAAAGCCCTAGACACCAGTTCTGTTTTGTAACTGTGTAGTAGATGAACAGGTTCTTTGTGGTACTTCCAAGATTAGCTTTAGAGCCCTGTACTACTTGTATGGTAGGACTGGGATAGTGGCTTAAGAGTTTCACAACTGCTGATGATAAGTCCCTGCATCCCAGGTACCTGGGCACAGGCAAAGCAAAAAAATAATGAAAGTGTTTCAGGAGACTGAAAAAAAAAGCTGGAAGAGACAGTTATTTTGGACCTGACTAATAAAGTATTTGAGAACACAAATGCGTGAAGGTGTTTTGAATGAGATCATGAGAGAGAGAGAGAGAGAGACCTCATGATTCTGACTCAAATAAGAAGTGAGAGAAGCTCAACAGCAACAAGGGAGCTATAGGTCAAACTCACAGATGCATTAAATGAAGTGCAATGCTAACAAACACGGAAGAAAAACATCAGCATGCAATGCCAGAATTGAGGGTTGCAGTGCAAAATAGATTAGCAAAAAGATAGAAACAGCAGTAAGAAACATAAAAAACAAGAGCTAGAAAAATCCAAGTCCAGGACTTCCTCAGTAGGCAAATAACAAATGAAACAAAAAACCTAGACACACCCAGTAACTGTTTTGCTTATATCAGATATTAAGCACAACTGGTAATAAAAGAAAGCAGAATAAAGAGGGGTTTTTTTAAACAAACAAACAAAAAACCCCACCACACCAAACCCCAACATACACAATCATCAAAATATCTTACTGAAAAAGATACCTAGTTATTCTATTCTCCTTGATCCCGTAGCTTATAAAACATACACAAGAGAAAGTAACAGAAAAAAAATCCACACTGAAGTGGCTTAACAGACATTTACAGTGCCTCTACCATCGAGCAGGGCTTTGCTCCACTACAGACTCAACAGCAGAACTGTCACTCAGGTTCTTTTACTCACCATCTACCTGGACCATTTACTTCTCAATATTCACGGTAAGTTTTATGGACAACCAGCTGTAATTAGACTTCTCTCCACTACAGAACTCTACATTTTACACCCTTTTGTCAACATATAAATACTGCTGTATCCTATTCTACCTCTTGACCAGTCAAGTACGCCTTACACTCTCACTTGGTTTGCAATCCTCTCCTTTCCAATTGTTCGCATAAAGGATAGTCTCACTGTGTACAGGACTGGCAAATAGAGTCACTACTCTAAAAATTAAAATGAAGCAAATCAGAAATCAAATGATGAGTGTTCATAGTCCTGTGTTCACTCCTAATTCTCCCTGGAAGCACAGTCTCACCTAATTATGAGACCCTTAACACTTACAGCTGTGCAGTATAACCTAACACTTACAGCTGTGCAGTATAACCTGACACAGGTGCGCAGCGTCATTGCAGAAACAAGATGAGAAACAGGATTCTTGCACTAGTCTCTCCATAACAGAGCATTTTCTAGAATTCCTGTGCTGGTAAGTGTTTGATGACACAGAATGTTACACAAATAGGCAGATAGACCAGGCTAGATAAGAAAAGATGTGACACATACTGGCAAACACATTTGGGGTACAAGTCTTGCAGCACAGTCAGCAGAAAGCCCAAGACAAAATGGTATTTTAGTAAGGTAAATCACATAGCACAGAGCAAGGCTAAGCAAGGTTCTCAATCCTTTTCATCTCATAAAAAAATAAAAAAGGGCTGCTACATATAGTTTAAGGAAAGGTCAGATTAGTATGAACCTCAGCCATGGATTTCTGACTAAAACTGCTGTTTTTACAAAAGGCTTTTCTCTTTCTTGCTAGCAAGCAACAAAGCATCTGTCTGTGTTCAAAAGTCCTCAAACTAAAAGCACAGTGACAGATTCAAAACCACAAGTTTACCATAAAGGTACGCATGAAAAAGCTGCAGTATAATTTGGCTAAGAGTTAGGTTTTTTTATTGACTATAATCAAAGCTCTTTAGGTTTGTGACCGTTACGAATTACCAATAAACAAGTGAGATATATTTGCAGTTGCACATCAATGTCAACCCAAGGGAAGTAAAGAACTTTCTTTACCTGCAGTAAACTCTATTATGGAATTTGCTATGTTACCTCTAATTTATCCCAGGATAGCACAGGATCCCTGTAGCACAAAGTCTTCTAGGAATTGACAGCTGCTGAGTGTAACTCCTTAGCTTAACATCACTGAACATCATTGTCTTCAGCTACCAGCCTGGTGATCTTTTAAGGGAACAGGATGCTGGCAAGGCCTTGGCACTCAGAACATCTGTAGCACTACAGGAAATTTAGGTATTGCCAGTCTTTTACAATTCTCATCACACCCTTTAGAAAAGAGTTAAAAGTTGATAATAACCATGTGTACATGGTTAGCCTATTGTGTGGTCACTTGATATAGAGCATTTATTGAAATCTCTTCATAAAACTCATCTAATCTAATAGTACATCATTGAAGTGTGCTAAGATCTTGTTCAGTTTAAAAATTCAAGGCCTGAAAACTGATTTCCCATTACAGAAGTTGTATTAACAAACTGTGTTTATAGATTAATTCTAATCTGGGTTTTCTGCTCACAGTCTACTCTGAGAACATGAACCTTCACAGCTAAATTTAACAATTTACAGCAAGGATATGGCACTAATTCACAATGAGTTCTTTGCAAAATTAGTAATCTTGGTTTTTGCAAGATGAAATATATTTTATAAATACACTTCCTCATCAAAAGGGTTAAATGTTTTAAAAATTCTGCTATTCAAATGGTTGAAAAAACATACTTGAGCAGCTGCCTAGAAACATCCCTTCTTGACAAGTATTTTTGAATGCATCAGTGAAAATGTGCTTAGAATGAATTCAATCTATATGAAAAATCACAGTATGTATACAGCTTTTTTAATAAGCTCGTCATGTGTTCACTGAGGAAGGCTGTACTACATACACATATGCTGGTTCACTTGGACAAAGGCCAGATTTTCGAAGAGATCAGCTGCCATGTAGAGATCATAGCAGGTTGACATATTTTTCAAGAGAGCACAGCACGCAAAGTACTCCCTGTGCTCCTCCTGAAGAGAGGAGCTTCTTGGAAAAATCTAGCCCTAAGGAAAGGGAGGAGGTGAGCCTTTTTCCTTATGGTCTAAAAATGTAATTTAATTGCCCAGGGATTGGCTACACACAAAAACATGTTTCTTTTTATTAGTCTTATCAGTATATGTGATAGCTTTTTTTAAAAGAGATGTTAATCTCTAAGCGTAAAAATGTGCATATGTATATTGTTTATGTAGATACATTATTTCTGCATGCTTTTCAATTAAAATTTTAGTTATGATTTGTACTGCTTAGTTATAAAATCAAGTTAGTTATTTACCAAAGTAAACCCAGCCTAGAAAGTAACAGTTATGTATTGCTAGGCTAGATAGTCAAGGAGAAGGTTTCAGTTCCAGAAAACATAACACAAAACTAAATTCAGCACTCCATACACAGCTGCCTCCAGGTTAGGAAGAGGACAGGAACAGCTGGACTAATTACTACTAAGGTTATGGATCAGCATAGGTGGGGCTGTAAACCTAGATTATTATTGGATTTGTCCTATATTTTGGACAAAAATTACTTGGCTGGTTACCTAGACAATCAGGTTGGTATCATTGGGCTAGGTTTATTACTTGGAATAAGGCTCAGACCAAACTACGAACAGGGATCAGGAGAGCAAGGGCTAAAGACCTGAGATGACGGTCGATGCTGTCAATGATAAATGAGAAAAAAGCTATCTTTGTATAGGAATTTGGAGTATGTTTAATCTAGACTCATTGCTGCAGCTGGACATCTTCCAGAGAACAATATTCCACAATGTAACTCTAATTCCAGTTCCAGCCTGAGTAAGAGATATAGCTTTCTTCCATCTGATATGTTTATGGTGAAAGCAGAAGTTAATGATTTATAATTTAAATGGGAAGTACAAGTCATACGGCCAGGCATACATTTAGGGATGGTGGGAAAAAAATTCTAGCTCTAGATAAAAAGAGTTTCTAGCATGGGAAGACAAATAAGAGACCAATGGTCCTTAGACTGTAGTTAGGGACTGCTCAAGAAAGGAGAGCCTATGAAGCTGAAGTGGGTGTTAGATCACTGGAGATAAGTGAGACCATAGGTAAAAGGATGATAAAAATGTATTAATAAGGTTAGAAGCTATACCAGACATCCGACTATACCTGCCTCATTGTAGCCCTGTAGCTCTTCAGAAAGCCAGCATACATTTCACCCTCTCCCAAATGCTGCAGACTGGACTGTATGTTCCTCTCCTGACCATAGCACTCACTTCAGCCCTACCAGCCCTTCAAGACTCAGCACTACCTTCAGCTCTGCAGATGCTCCCAAAATGAGAGTTGGAGGAAGCAGGGCTAAATGAGCTCTCACTCCAGTTAAGGCAAGTACTAACTAGCCCTGCAACTGCATTTAGAGTTAGCTTTCAGGAAAGTAGGGAAGCAGGACTGAGATGAATGTTGCAGGTTGAGAGCCTTCAGGGTGACCTGAGGACTGTGGGACAGAGGTATAGACATACTGCCACTGGCTGTAAGGTACGTCAAGTCCCACTGCATTGCTGAAAGATGGGATTTAGGTTAAGGACAGAGCTTGAAAAAGGAGACCATATACAGCTGAGTGATAGAACTTGACATGCTCACACAGCTAAAATAAGAGCTGGAGGGAACAGGAAGGAATGTAGTGTCGCTCCTTCTAAAGCAGGTATGAGACTCATGGGTATAGCTTAGGCTGTGACTGGTCAGGAAAAGATAAACTCAAGAGCTGAAACTAGTCATGGATCATGAATGATTTAAAATGAAAACACATGGGAGAAACTGTAAAGGAGTTACTATTCCTGCTAAAGCAGGTACAGAGCCTCTGGCAATAATCCAGAGGAGAGTTTAGGCTGGTTTAATGTTGGGAATGGATAACTGGAAACCTGAAATTAATGGTGACTCTTTAAAAGCTCACAGGGACACAATGAGGACTGGAGGAAGCAGAGGGAATTAAGCTACCGCTCTTTTAAAGACATATACTAGTTTATGCTAGCGATCAGAATGGATTTAGAGTAGATTTAAATCTTGGGAAATAAGTGAGTACTGATATTGCTCCTTGAGTGCTAAGCAAGGCGTAGGGCTGATTCAGTTAGCATTTGTTTGACAGCATAGGCTCTGCCTTCTCAAAGATCAGCTAGGCTGGGAAATGTCCGCAGGCCTGGCAGGAGCGTCTGTCATAAAAGACTGAAACTTTAGACTCAAGTAATGCTGTATACAAATACCACAAAAAAATACCAGTGCTTCAAAAAGCAAGGAATCATCAATAGCCTTCAATAAAGTGTTCTTGCTTTTACCATTTAGCAGACATCTTAATACATCTTAAGTAGAGTATATGGTAGAAAAAACATTGGCTTCAGATTTCAAGTACTACTTCTTTATAATTTGCAAGCATCTCTTGATAGGCAGACTTTGTGAGGCTGAAATAGTTACAGACTTGTGCTAGGAAGGAAAAGGGCAAGTTTTGCCTTAGAAGGGAGAAAAAATCCTCTGTGAACCATTTTTCCTTTTAGGTAGAGGACACTGCCAAAAGATGGCTGGCATTAAGATCTGCAGATGGTTATACAATACATGAGAATTGCCTGAAATCTTAGGATTCTGTGCATTCATGAAGATGACTAACGAATGCTTTTGTTCAGGTAGAGACTGAAGAGTAAGTTAGCTTTAATTTGGCTAAAATCAAGTTAATGGTTATGGTTACACCCCTCATGATTTAGTAAAATTAACTGTAAGAAAACATACTATAAAGACCCAGCTGTTCTCTGAAAATGCACTATAGACCTTTTTTTTTTTTGTGCTTCCTAATGAGAAAAAAAAAATAAATCACAGCATTTGTAGCACTAAGGTTCTCAGCGAGAAAATTTCTGTTATTGTTAGTTGGAAAAAATAGGAGTTAAAGAATCTCCTTTAAAAGTGCATATTAAGAAGTGTTTCAGAATCCATTAGATTTCCACATGCAGAAGCAGATGAAGAGATGACAATTTCCATTCTAAAGTTTCACTCTTTTATCTGACTCCACATGAGAATATCACAGTATTGTGATGTTTTAATCTTTTCTCTTGGCATTTACAGTTCTTCTCATGATCTACCCACCTTCCCCTCCCCCAAGCCTCTAAGTACCAGTGCTCACATTGGTTTATAATCCAGTCTACTGGAGTGTAGTTATATGCATCTCACTGTTTTTAATTTCATAGCAGTTTCTTTCATACTTCCAATGCTCTTAGACTTACAGTACTTCCTCCACATTGCTTTTTGTTGCCCTACACACTCTCTGTTCTTACTGATTTTATTCAGAGTTGATGCTCAGCATCTTTCAGATCATAATCTTATTTTATAGATATAGGCTCTAATACTTCCTTAGGGTTTGTCTGGTTATTGCTGTGTCTCCAAGGTTTCCTTGGTTGAGATGAACACACTTCCTTCAGTATTAGGTCTCATGCCCACATTTTGATTATGGCTATCACAGTTCTGCACACACAGTGCTCAGAAAGTCAGTGATGTGGCACCACTGAGTCTCTCCTGCAGTGGCTGTAATCTGTAGTTAGGATGGGTGTAGCTGAGACAATAACTGACGGAGAAGCAGCTTGTCACCCCTTTATCCCGTGATACAGAACGACTGCTGAATCTGCTGAACTGGACATTAATGGGAATTAGCCCTTCAGCACCTCCTGAAGGAAACTACAATTCTTACAGTTTATCTATACTTCCAGTTATGTTAGCTGTGCCCAAAGTAGAACTATTTTACCCCAGATAGCCTGGCCTCTTTAAGTTCAGGTCATCCTGAGTTTAGGAACCTCTCTCACTTTTACAAATACAACCTTTTTCAAAACAGCTAGAGTACCATTTCTCCTAACCTCTGTTCATTAAGCTGGTTTGGACTGCTCTGGAGGGTATATGAGATAGCTTTCAAAGAATAAATTCCAATGTTAAGGGAAGGACTGTGCAGACTTGAGATGGAGAAGCACATTTTTGGGAACAAGAACTATATTGCATAATCTTGCTATCAAGTATTCTTTCAGGTAAGTCTACAACATCATCTGGCTGGGAAAAGAGAAGTCTGTACATTATTCAAAGAAAGTGAGATGTATTGGCATTGTTATGCTCACAGCATAACTATAAGTAAACTATTTTATAACTGTACATAGGCAAGCATAAAATGCATGAGTAAGCCTGGAAATCTTAAAAATGCAATCAATTAAAGACAAAATAATGTATCTAAATTCAACTCTGTAAAAGCTACCCATTTCCTGAGGCCATGCAAAGGAATTATGAACAATAGAAAGACTGCTAGAAACTATAAAAAAGGCAGGAAAAAGATATTTGAAACTGTTTTGTGTGCAACCATGCACCCTAATTATTTTTTTTCCATGACATAAGCAAATATTATCACACTTAAGGTCTTCAGTTTAAAACAAACAAACAAACAAATAAAAAACTGAAAACTGCACAATATTTATTATATTGCCTTAGATCTGCAAGGTATATCAAAAAGCCACAAATTCCATAAGGAAAGTAAAGTTTAAGTTATAATGGAAAGCTGAGAGGAACAGTAAGTATGATGTATACTGAACTGAATCCTCACTAGTATTTGCTAAAGTAAACCAAGGAGTATTGGAAGAGGCCTACCTGTTCTGTTTTACTTCTCCCCCTGACAAAAATAATGAAGGTGTTATTCTGCACACTTAAGGAATTATAAAGAATTGGTCTGGCTGGTGTTTTAGAATATTTAATCCCTTTACATCAGCAAAGGGATTCATCAGCAAAGAAAGCAGGCAGCAGAGTGAATGCTGTAATCTTTTTCTTTAAAAATGCAGTTTGGCACAGAAATTGTCCATTTTACTCAGGAGGATGCAATTACATTTCAGCTTTCATGTAAAGCTGGCTTTGTGAAATTGAAAAGTCTGTGTACGAACAGAAGCATAACAGCAGGGAAAAAACAAAAGACTATAGCTGGTTATGGATCATTTCTCCTTCTCCACATGGTTTGAGGGAAAGATAGCTGGATGCACTGGGTGAAGCCAATCTGCAGTAAGCAAGCTCGTCTCAGCCCTGCTGACCTAAGGGCTACAAGGAGTACAGGATTGAAGAGTTCATACTCCTGGGGAAAACAGATAATCAACCCTTCACGTCTTTAAGTAAAGATTTTATGAGCTACACAAGAGGAAAAAAAACCTACAAAAAATAACAACAAAAAATAGAGAAATGGGAAGTCATCTTAGGTCTCAAGGGAGGAAGAAGAATCTCACTAGTCAACCCAAATCCAGCAGCTGAGACTAGAATAGAGAAGCCCCACTCACCTCTTACTCTGCCAAAGCCTTTGAGAGACTGCAATGCAAGCTGCCAGTAATGCTTTAACTGAACAAGTTTCTGTAAGGAATGCCATTCTCTTTATCTGGTTAGGAATGTTAATAAGAAAAATAAACTTTCTGAGAGAATAGGAAAGAAAAAAAAATTAAAATGTAGGTCTTCCTTCCTTCCTCTCAGCTGGATATAGCAAAAACAAGCTGTGAGGAAACTCATGTAGAAAGAGGTATCAGGCATTTGAGTCAGGGTGCTCTCTTCCCAACATGTGTTCCAACCACGGAAGTCTTTGGCTAAATGAAGACAGTCATTTTTGCCAGCAAAACCAAAAAACCCCACTCCCCCCAAAAAAACCCCCAGAACACAATGGAAAAAAGCATGTTTTCTGCCCACAATGGAAGAGAATTTATCATGAAATTCCTCAAAATTTTAAAAAAGCAGAAAGACATTTCTCATCCAACTCTGGTTGCAACATAAGGAACAGAAGGAAAGTTTGGATTCAGATACAAAGTATAAATTTAAGGTCAGAAGCTGTCAGCTTAAGAAGTTACACTCTGATTATGTAAGGCTACAGTAAGTTAATTAACATTTATTAAGCAATGTTAGTTCCCAACATGAGAAGCGGCAAATCGAGACAGAAGACTGTTTCTACATTCAAACAAATACAGCTTATGTTGTGAGACATAACTGAATGCAAATCTTGACCTGTTAATTATTGAGGTCTTTACCATATAGCATTAGATACTTAAATGTTAAAGAAATCCTGTGACAGACAGATACGCACTTGTAAAAAACATGTTGCTCACATTTTATCAAAATTTCTCCTTGTTTTATGAGTACTAAAGTGCTGGACAGAAGAAAAAGTTCAAAGAATCTTTGGAAGAGTATCTTAAAAATGTCTAGTTGCTATCAATAATAAGACTAAATTACTGCACCCTTGGTATTTTGCATGTCTGACAAGAAAAAGTGAAATTATTAACAATAACCTCTTTGTCAAGTAGAAAAATTTAAGTCCCCTTTGTCAGTTCAGTGAGGAGAACTAGCCATAAAAAAATTCTATCACACATTCCTTAGTTTGCTCACGTTTGTACTGTGAAAAAAGTATACACTGAAAAGTAGGCATACCTGTCTCATTTAATAATTTTGTATTTTTGAAGTAAAAACAAAAGAGAAAATGTGATAAATTAAGAACGTCCACCGTGTGATTCAGAAGGAGGAACTGTAAAGGTTTCATCTCCTGATCCTTTGGTTCAATGCAACAGTGCAGTACTGAAGTTAATCCCCTAATATCCATGCTTACTGTACACCAGGAAAGTTCAAAGTTGATGCAAATGTAATAAATTTGTTTCTAAGGGAAGTGAAATGCACTCCAGTTACACACTAAATGCTTTCTAACCCCAGTGGGAGTTTGAAACCATGAGTGGTTCATCAGTCAGCTTTGAACTGCGTTTACAGGTGGAAACTGATGCTCCAGATGAACATCTTGAACTAAAATCCCCAGCTCACACCCAGACAAACAAATCTCAGCACGGGCTGCTGCAGTCTACTGAGATGTTCCTATTGCACCAAATAACATCAAATACAGGCACCCATCCGGATTACTTTGCTTTTATCTAATTTTATGAGTAAAGGCTCTTATACAGTGCAAAGATAGTCACCATAGTCTTCACAATGAATTTGGTGGGAATTGCACTGGATGTTAAATGGTCTGAGACAGGCTGCCTTTGAAACAATTACGACAAGCTTTTATGTTTTCTCTAAGCTTAATATATGTTCAACAGCAACTGCAAAGGTATGCTTATTTACTCAAGAAAAAATATTTTAAATCAAAATGATTTTTTGCTAAACAAAACCACTTCTAAAACATCAAGACAAAATTATTTTGCATGATTGGCATTAAAGACAAAAATGCATTGCTCAATTGGATTTCTTCCTTATCCAGTTAGGTAGCCTTCCATTGCACAGAACACTGCATTTTCTTTACTGTTTGTTGAGTTGATCGTATTTTGTCCCACTTTCCTATCTAATCATACTCACCTTCTATTTAAAGAAGCCAGAAAACCTAACAAACTTTTCCACAGTCAAAAGGTCATTCTCTTTCTTTAGAAAAGCTTATAAAAACTCCAGTTTCTTTTAGCATTTGTTCACAGGTCATGCTTACAAAACATTGTTTTCTAAGACTTATTTTTTGTTTCTCTTTTCCGGAAATTCTTCAATTTCTCTGTATTTGAAACTGCAGTATCCAAAACTTGCATTAGATGAAGCCACAGCAATTTCAAATCAAGATAATTATATCCCTTGTCTTCCATGTAATATTCCTGATCACAGACTGCACAATCACATTTGTGGCTTTTTGCAATAGCTTCACATCGTAAACTCACTCTGTATGTTTTTCCCTATGATCCTAAGTTTGTTTTCCAAGTCCTGCTCTAGTCAGTTACTCCAAACAACACAAGCACGGGGTATATAATGCATTCTTCATCTTCCACTTTCTAATATAGGGGAAAGGGACCACCTACTTTCACATAATAATCCATGGGAATAGGTGCACGCCTCAAAAAAATTCAAAATAGCTCAGTTACTGACCGAGGAGCTTGCTGGAGTCAGCCCACACCAAGTACCACAGCAGAGACAGCCCAGGGGAATGCTAGGACCAGCACAATATTTTATCTGTTCCCCTTGTTTCCTCAAGACTGAGAGGTGGACTCTATCTTCCACCTGGAATACCACTTCAAATCCTCTCCCAAAGACAGACACTCTTCCAGGAGGTTAAAATCAGAAGACATAGCAGACAACACGACAGGACCTCAGTATAACAGCATCCCATTTAGATCACACTCCAAAGAGGCAAGACTTTGCAGAAAAGATTGTTGCCCCCAGGTTCTGGCTCGCAGAACAACTTAACGGTCCACCTACAGACACACCTTGCCAAAGAAACCTTAACCCTTCTGGCTGAAAAGATATTACTCTGTTGAAAAGAAACAAAATTTCACAGTGCCTAGAGAAGAATGAACATGACTCTTAAAGCTAACAGTAGGTGAGACAGGATGGGGAGCACTTCTGTGACAGCCTCAATATTTAATAAGAAAAGTACTGAACAATGAATCTCAAGTTATTTCCTATGTAGTGGTCTACTGTGGATTTTTCTTCCTGAAGTAATTAATAGCAAGAGAACACCCTTTTCGCACAGCAAACTTGGGTGCATACATACCACCCTTTGTTTCTTAGCAAACAACACATATGTTTTCCAGACACTGATCATTTTTAAGAGCTTATTTTTAACACAGACTCTGGTATAATATGAAAGTTCAACTGCTACCAATTGCCAGTCTTCCCTAGATTTAGGCAACCATATATTTTGGGAGTATGACTCAAGAAAGCATTCACATGAGCAAGTAAAGCAGGTGGTCAGGACCTACCACATAGCATCAACTTCATCAGAACATCCACAGAGAAGGAAAAATAGCTCGTAACTGTTTGGGGAGATGATCAGATGGTGGAAGAAGAACTGTTCTAAGGTACAGGCTGGAATTAAAACAACCAGTAAAGCAAACCGCAGAGCACATCGCCTCAGCATCAGAAAGAGATACATAAAAACCCACTACTCTTCTGATCATCACAATGTTTATCACTGTGATGCCAGTAAGTCTCAAAGAAACTAAGATGTTTGCTTATATTAAATACTATCTATATTGTATCCAAAAGCCATGTCACTGTTCTGCTCTATATTGCTCTTTCATTATGAAAGAAGAATACTGAGTAACCTTTCCAAGAAACCAGTTGACTGTCCCTTACCATCAACATGGTTGCTGTGACATCATACTTGTAACTATATTGCTACTGTCTTCACATTTTTTCCAAACTCTATTTAGCATATAAAAATAACAGGTACAAGTACTGCACAGGTATTTACTGCCAAAACCCAAATTCATAACTTTCTCTAACTTTCTTCCTCCAGATTTTCCTCTTTCAGTTGTGTCAAAAAAAAATCAAAAGAAAGCAGCAAACACATTTAAAAAAAAATAACAACACCAATGAGACTGAAAATAGGACATCATGGAGACTTCCTGTTTAAAAAACAAGTGACAGGAACAACTTTGAGCAAGAAAATGCTGCTCTTCAACAGACATGAAGAGGAATGGATCAACACTTGCCCTCTCTGTCCATGTACTTTCTTTACCAGAGACAATATCAGTTTACATCTGCTCACGACCATAGTAGCTAGAGACCATGGGTCTGAAGCAGAACGTAACAAATGAGGCCACCTGGACTTTTCAGATTCTTGTAATACAAAGATATTGTAACTCACTTCTCTCCAAGTGAATCCTCAAAAACACACATATTAATTCATTTATTCCATTGTTTCAGTTACTGTTTCTACACTTCCTACTTCTACCCAGACCTAGCAGAAAGCATATTCTTGATGAAATTAATTGACTACTTTTAACTACTACTGCCTTCTGGAGAGACTCTAGTTTACCTGATTATAAGTTACAGAGCAAATAACCAGAATTCAAAGTAGATCTAAAAGGAATAAAACTTTTCATCAATCCACAAGGAGATTTGTGGATTTATTTTGCTTGCACGCAGATTCCATCCGATCTATCACTTAATTAAAAATGTTTTCTAAATTTACCTGCCTTTCAAAGAAGGTCATGACTGCAGAAACACTAGTGACAGCTATAACTTACAAAGCATTAAATTACTAGAAATCAGTAAAAGGTTTTCTTTTGGGTGTTTGTTTTTTATTTTTTAGTTGAAGGTTCTGTAACCTTTTAAGATTCAAAGATAAGGGACTGCATCCTCCTCACTGAAAGCTACTTTCTTAGCATTCTCCGACAAACTCATCAAGCCATAAAACCACAAAACATTTTTACTCCTTCTTTTGGTTAGGAAATTGTAACATGCAGCTGTAAGCAGCTAAGTGGAAATACATTAGCAGAGCTTTCCTGCAGTCCATATTATGATTGAGCTCTTATATATTTACTTGTATGAACTGTACCACTGAGTGAGACCATCAATAAGAGTTAATTATATAAAGGTCCTACTAGACAGTATGATACCAATTTTGAGACTCATTTTTATCCCAGATGACTCTGCTTCTTGAGCTAGAAAAAAAAAAGCTTTAGAGATAATAACATTTACTTTATTCAGTGGCTTTAAAGTTTGCTAAGCCTGGTTCAGGTTTTATATACAGTCCTGAACATTAGCTAGACTCCTATCATTTTTTTCTGGACAAGCTACTTTCAGTGACATTTATCACATCATTCCACCTAGCACAAAATGGGCTCTATTTTTTATGCATTTACAAATACTCAAGCAATATAAAGATTTTTTTTGTTACTCATCTGTAGATGCATAAAGTACAAGACCAACTCCTATCTTGTTACTGTCTGGCTCCTATTAGCATGTTAATATAAATGGCAGGCTTCAGGCGTATATCTGGAATAAGTAATATACTCCATTTTCAGGGGATTCTTTTCTGATCTCAAGTTTTCATCTTCCTTAAGGGAGTTGGATGCCTCAGGACACAAGGGGAGGATACTAGTGCCCTAGAAAAGAACAGTGCAATGGTTGTCCAGGTTACTGTAGGAAAACTCTTTTCAGCATATTTCCTTTTTCTAAACAATAGTCCACCAAGCAATGTAAAGGTCAACACTTTTGTTCCTTATCTAAGAATAACTCTAGCTATCAGAGAGCAAGATGGTGTTGTGCCTCCAACCTAACTACAGTTACAGTGCAATTTAGGGAAGACACTTTAGCAGTAAAAGAAAGACATCATTTGTAGATGATGATTTGTAGATTGGACCATCCTTTACTTGCAAGGTAAAACTAAAGCGTTCATTTGACCGTTTAAGTCTAAGTTATCTATTTCCTTCTTTCACACCATTCCTTCATGCGTATTTGTAGGATTAAAACTTCAGTAATAAAAGCAGCATCAACTAACAGGCAAAAATTAGGAGAAAGGTCATAAATGATACCCCACAGAATAGGAAAAAAACACCAGACCTCAGAAGTCAGAAAAAATGGCTTCATATTCAATGTGCTGACTCCATCAGCTTTCATTGGACTCTTGAGCACTCAGGTCCAGGCTTAAATTCTGACTTATAGTTCTGCATAGATACATGCAGAACTGCATCTCGAAAGGGGCTTGGTGTAGCATGCCAGCTATGGCTCCTCTTGGTAGCAGGAAGGTCCTTTGACAGTTTCCCATATGTTTATTCACAAGATCAGAGAGCTGGCATTGAGGGATGGAAAGCAAGACAAAATTGCAGCATCCAAAAGGGAGATAAAAACCACTGACTGTGGAGACAGGATTTTAAATCCATGTGAGCAGTCAATAACAAAAACCACAGACCACAGACTTGGGAATTCAACAATTCTCCTCAAGCTCAATTCACTCTCAAGACTGAATTATTCAGTGAACCTTTTTTTTTTTTTTTCCCCCAGTAGTGTTTGCAAAAGCTGTCAAGGAAGAGCTTGTCGAATTAGAATTAAAGACAAATCAGAAGAGAAGACGTGTTGCCCTCCCCCTTTCTCTAGTTTTGAGTATCTTTCTTAAGACAGATGAAAATAGCAGATGACAAGCTACAGCTCCCAGATTCCTCTCTATTAACAACATGAGGGGTATGACGAAAAAAAAATTGTTATCTGCTATAAATAGGTCGTGAAAGTGATCCATCATCTGAAATAGCACATATTCATGTTACACTGTTTATAATCTTCTGGGCAGTATCTTCTACTTTGAGCTTGCATCTCTTCCTCTTCCCTAGGCAGTAAAGCTTTGTCCAATGGCAACATGGGAAAAAAACCCAACCAAACAAAAAAATCACACTGATGAGGTACAGTGGACTTAAAGTAGCTGTCTTGCTTTTTCTCATACCTTAATTCAAACAACTCATTCATTACCTACTACCCTTCAACTCACTTCATAATATCTAGCTGTATCAGGACACTGGCTGTCAGATGTATATTGCTAATCCTTTAATACAGCACAGCTTCTAGTGACACTAGAAGATAGATATCTAAGAGATTTTTACATATTTTTCTTTCTGCTCAATACAGGATAGACATTTCGCTCGTCCTTCAGGACCTGCTGTGAGAAAGCAGCCTACTCAGTTTTCTGAGCATCACTCAGAAAACTCCGTAATGACGTTTTAATAATTCTGATGTGCAAACAGCTTGCTGGCCTCCTGCAGAGGAAAAACAAAGCTTTGCACTATCCAGTGTTTAACACTGCTTTTATGCATTATATTTAAAAAATCTGAACAGATGTCAATAAATGACATGTGATTCCACATAAAAAGCCTTAAGATTTTATAAACACCATAATGAAAATACACCACTATCCCTTCTCATGTTCCTCCATCACAGTATTTAATACTGATCTCAAAATCTTTAAACGTCTCCACATTAGCTGCACCCAAGAACAGCTATCAGAGTTTTATAAGACATTCTCAGAAGTACATCACCTTTCCTTCAGTTAACACTAACCTGTTCCTGTATGACCTCTAGCAGTCAATGATGAGTAAAAAGCCAAACATAATCTGTTTTCTGACTACCATCCCCTTAAAAGCATTCCTAAAACCTTCTGTGAAGAATAACTAATGCACCTCAAGAATGAAGCTGCCCAGGAAAGCACCCTCTCACAAAAACTCAGTAGTAGTTAAACATGTTCCTATTCCTTATAAGCATTTTCTAGTTTTAAGTAGCATAAAAAGATACATCCATTAAGAACAGAAGGTAAAGAGTACACACATACATGAGGGAGAATGAGGCAGAAAGTCTGTCACAGCCAATAACAGGAAGATTTGATAGATGTATCAATCTTTGATTCCACAGCGGCATTTCCCTGTTCCAGCCTGGACTTGAGGTGTCTGCCTTTAGTACGATGACATCCTTTAACCACAGCCATGTCCTCCTTGATCTCTGCCTTTCCTTCCTACTGTTTAATCACACAGTTCACCCACTTCGACTTTTTAATAAAAAAAACCCAAAACTTTGTCATCTTGCATTTAGTAAGTTTACTGCTCTACATGTTTTCTTGATTTCCTGAAATACACATGGCCTCTTTCTTCCTTTAAAAGAAAGTATTAACATGATGAGCTATATCTACCTATTTGAGGCCAAATGTCATTCAAATCATTATAAATACTTTATACAAATACTTGAGAAGTTCTGGTTGCAGCATAGCCATAACAAAAATCCTGATGCAAGTTGCCTTACATTCTTCCAGAAAGGCATTTGTTTCATGAATGCCTTAGCTTTGAAGATTATTCCATTGACAAGCAACCCTTGTATTACTGCCAGAACACTGGGGGGAAAGCTTTATTTCAGTAAAAGAGAGAAGAATGTGTCAATTGAAGATGACAGAACTGTTGTAGGTCAAACAGTTAAACTTATTCTGACTCCATGTGTAGCAGGCTTGGGGATTTTTTTCAGAGTACTGTACTGTGTGAGGGCAGCTCTGACCTAAACAGGAAAAAATAGGTCAGTACAAGTTGTAACTCTCAAGATGAGGTTAACAGGAGTGTTCCACTGTATCATGCAATGCCCTTTTAGGACCAAGGCCAATTAGTACAGCACTCACTAGGGATCTCAAACATAACATGATCCCCTGAATGGGCAAAATCTGCTGCAACTGACAGAAGAGTAAACTCACCACAACCACGGGTGCCTGCAAGAACAGATATATGCAAGCAATGACAACAAAATGGCAGATATAATCCAGTTTTCACAACCACAGGAAGGAAAAGTTGCATTTGTTTTTAGACACAGCAAATAACATTTACTGCTGTTACTGCCAGGAAGAAACAGGGGCATTTGCTTACAGACTGCACTTAGCTTTTCAGAATAAATGCCTTTGTTTACTAGCTGTGATGTCCAAACAATTTCCTGGTCTTTCCTCCACCAGACTGAAAAATTTCTAACCCTCACCGTCTGCATTACAAACATCTCAGCACCTTCAAATTGCTGCTATTTAAAAAATGAAGCAAGGTATTTTAGTTATAGGAGAAAGATGAAGAAATTACCACTTCATCCCTTCATCCAGAGTTCACTCTGCAGCAAGCTAGAATCCCAGGCTAGCGATGGGCTTGTGGTCCCACAGGATAAAATACCCCACTCTAGTAAATGCATTAATATCACTTTGCAGTTGATATATTTGACCATCCTGGACAGAGTACAGGCTATAGAGCAGCACAGCCATCTAGGTCAGGGCCAAATTACTAAAATATAGCCAAATAATCTGCCTAAATGAGCCGCAATGCACAAATTGTACAGTAATTCAAAATCTGGTCACACATGATCACTGGACTTGGAGTGTACTTCACTGATGTCTCTGGCAGTGATCTTTGATTGCTCTTCTGTCTTTCCTCCTCTTTCTTACATAGTGCCAGCATTGGCCAGGACTTGATTTTGTGTTATAGATGAAAAAGTTTCTACCCCTAGAGAACTTATGTATGTATGAATAATTCACTAGCCCTCTTGCAAGGGCTTTTTTCCCAAAAGGGGATTCTGGCATCTCTGGGTCTACCATGTTCTTTAAATTTTACCCTTCTTCACTGAAGCAGGAAGAGCAACAGTACTGCTAAGTCCTGGTCCTTGGTTTCAGAGGAAGAGTGGTGATTGACAGTACCTCTTTGGAACTGTCTCTCTTCCTTCTGTCCCTGCATGCTTAAAGAAACAAGCCAATCACACTGGTATTTCCAGCACTGACATAAATATTTGTGCAGCATTTATTGAGACTAATAGGAAGTTTCCCCATGATTAGACATGAAAACATATACTTGATGTCATAAAAATCTCTGGGCTTCAAAAATATGACCTCAACAACTGTAACAGCTACATACTGTTAATAATTCCTAATAACAACAAGCCAGTGTGAAAGAGTTGCCTGTTTACTTATGGAGTTATACCTGTTTTATATTATCATGTTTTACAGACAAAATTTTCCTCTTAAAAGTAAGGGAAAAAAAGTCATGTCTTTGAGACATAAGCGATGTTGCCACAGCGCTAGGAGATATCAAGTAATACTAGTAAGCAACTTGTTAACATCCGCTCCATTTGCAGAATACATTTTAACTTATTTCAACAATATACTTTTATCCTTCAAAAGGAAAAACCTTCTACTAGAAGATGTTGCTGTTTATGCTATTTCTAGAACCGTTATCATCAGTCTTTAAACAGTAGGTTGAACATCCACACTGGTCTGAACTTCCCAAGCTCATCATGGCCTCTGATATTTGCTTAAACTATTACAAAAAGAGAGAGAAAAAAAAAAAAAAAAAGTTAAACGGAGCAGCCAGTTCTCAGCGTTTCCCCTCATGACACCCACCAGCCTCCCTGCCTACAGATCCAGAAAGGGAAACGGCGCCTTACAAATCTCCAGCTTGTCAGGATAAACACGCATGGCAGAGGGCTTCTCAGCCCCCACCTCCTCCAAAGGCTCTCCTGCCTTCCCCGGGAGCTACGGCCGCTTCCCCGGGGCCTGAGATTTCTCAGCGGTGCTTTAACTCTTTCTAACCCATCGCCCAGGCCAAAATCTGAACCCGCTGAAGAACGCTGTTCTGTCCAGAATAAATTTCCAACATTTACCCCTCCGCTCGGCTCCCAACAGTGAGGGCACGCGTTATTTACAGAGTCTTTTGAAGACAATGAGCTGAATGAATGGGATCATTTCTGGGAGCAGGCAGTGCGACACAACAGGCACGCGGTATTTAACGGACTGCCAAGGCTGAGCGCGGACCCGCCGAGCAGAGGTCTGGGCCTGGACAGTGACGGAGAGGAGGAGGGCGAGGAGCGGCCCATCAGCGCCCGGCTCCCGACCC